>NC_139159.1:59341869-59575956 GCF_964270905.1 Leucopleurus acutus
TTCAACATGAAAGTAAATTGGTTTCATGTCACTCTGTCCTAGTCAGCGACTTTATAAAAGTAAGCCTCTGTTTATCAGATTACAGTTTAAGCAATAAAATCTGTTTTCACTGCAGCAAAACAATATAAGACCTTCTGCTGAAGGTCAATTAATACAAATAAGAATATGATACTAAGAACCTACTATATTATAGGCATTATGGAATATAAAAAAATTAGAAGATTGTAAATAACTCATGGTCCATCTGAGGGAAAAAGATACATAAAATAAAAGTTCAAACATTATGCTAAGTGCTATAAAATTGATTAATGTGAGGCAATATAGGAGCATAGAAATAGAGGTAGTTTGTCAAAGGTATCAGCAGAGGCTTCTGAAGGCAATGGCCTTCAAAAGTGAACAGATGTTTGTGGAATAACAACCCTGGGATAGACATTTCAGGAAGAAGAAGTGCAGGCAAAGACATACAATCTTAATAGGGCAATGGGTGTTGAAGAATAGTGAGAAAAAATCAGTGGTTTCAATATCATAGTACCTTCTCATAAAAGTGATAATTCAAGAAGCCTTATTAAGGCAATTTTTGTTACAGAAATATAAGAAAAAACTTGGGCTTGAAGTCAAAATATCATGAATATCTAGGTTTTAGTTAGTTATGACACTAACTATGACCTTGAGGGGGTGACATATTGACACATGTGTGCACGTGCATGTGCGCATCTGCGTGTGCTGGGTGAGAAGTTAAATTATATTACCTTGACAATTTCTCCAAACTTTAAGAGATTATCCTTCACATAACTTTGGCTACACTTTGGAATAGTTGTACTTCCAAACAATTTTGTTGGCTCGTAAAAGAAAAGCATATAATCTGCATTTCTTGCCATGTAAATACAGATTTAATTAACACTTGCAGTCTGTGAAGATGCAAAACCTTAAGTGTTAATTAAACCTCTATTTACATAGTAAGCAGTACGTAGCCCTCCATTTTCTTGTATAATACAAAGAAGCTTATTTTGAACTCCATTAATCCACTACACACTGAAATAATAATAACACTGGATGCTTTGGTTAACATCCAGCAAAGAGTCTTCCATTATGGAGAGCAACAAAAATGACAGTTTACAAAGTCTTCTACCTCATTCCTGCTGTACAATACCACAATACTCATTTTAACAGCATTTTTTCTCAATTATATTTAATTTCATTAAAATAACAATCCTTATATAATCCTCACTGTCAATAAAAGGATGTATAATTTTAATAAAGGCAAACTTCATTTGTATCTCAAATATTCTATCACAACTGCAGATATATCTCACATAGTTGAACAGGAGTGTAAAAACACATTGTGTAAAAAACAATGAATTCAAATTATTAAATAAAGCTTTAATTTTTAAAATTGTAATATCATCTTCTCATTGCTAGGATTTTGTGGGTGGGGTTATTTTAGATCTTCTATAGTAAAGTTAATAAGTACAATGTAATAGTAAAAACCAATAAGAATAATATAAGAATAGAGCTAAAACAAAAACTACTTCTCCAAAGCAGTTTTTATCATGAATAAATTAACTCTTTTTAAAAAGATTAGCATGTAGATTTTTTCAGGTAAATAATTTTCATCCATTTTCGTTTTGATATATTAGAATGCCCATTTTCCCAGTGTCAAGTTTTTGCCTTAACCACTTATATTGCTAATATACTATTTTGGTTGTATTGCATGAATAAACCATACTTAGTACTACAAGGAATTTCATTTATTTGTTCAAAGGACATTTATTAACATCTACCATATGCATAGTGCAATTTTATACTCTCATTCAATTATGTGAGATATAACTTCAGTTCTGACAGAAAATTTGAGACAGATATTTCTAGAATGGTTATAAATTTACACAGGAAATATAGCTATAATAAATAATCATAAACATTTTAAAAACAAGTGTATATAAACATGTACTGTTTGCTTTACAATTGGTTCAGCACTTCAGAGTATCTTCCTATTCCCCTTTGAACTTTTGAAATCAACCCACTGTGCCAGAGACAAAAACCATCCTGTTTGAGATTCTGTTGATATGAAAATTCCAAATAACATTAGTTTAATATATCAAAAGAAAATAAATATCTCATATTACCATTCTGACAAAAACGTGAGTATACTACTATAGAAAAGTAAATATAATCCTCTGCTGCAGTTACTCAAATTGAATTTTGTGTTAGCATATTTTAGTACTGATCTGGTTTTGCTCATGCAAAATGACATTGTAAAGGACAATGAAATAAAAATAGATGCAATGAAAATTCAGAAGATAGCCCATTATCATTGTATGAGGCAAATTACCTTTTCCATGGGTTACATCAACAGTCCACGTACAATTCAGAGAATTTGGATAAAATTCCGGGTAACCAGGTGATAAGATTGTTCCACTAGGCCCTCTAACATCTCCTCCACATAATGCTGAAAATACAAATAAATGTAGTCATCTGATCAGGTATAGTTAGAGAGGCAGAGGCTGAACAAATCTCTCTTAAAATAGAATGAGTCTGATTATTTTTGCTTAAGTTACTTCCTGGTAATAACAGCAATGTGTAAAGACCTCTTCCAATACTAAGAAATCATTTCGTCCTTTGCAGCAGCAAAGAGAAGAAAAAGATATGTAATAGAATCTGAGAATTAATACTGGCCCCAGGAGAATTTAGCTCAACTTTCCACATTTGCATTTGAAGTACATACTTATCTTACACATTTCTAATTATAAGCAACATTTGCATAAATTGGTTGTAAATTAAACATGAGGAATTAATTCTTTAGCAGTCCCTCTTTTACTAAGCTTTAAGAAAACAAATTGTTAATTATACAAAATTATTTATTTTAGATTCCTAAAGGGATATATGTCATTCTTCATAGAATTCTTTTTAAAACAGTGAAGTAAACCGAAATTTTGAAGGGTGCTTCTGCACTTGTACATTTCTCTGGGAAATATCATGAACAAAAAGGGGTTTCTGAGAGGATATTGATTTTTAAGTAAATACTCCAAGATAATAAAACTAAATAAATGTTTATGAACTGAGGTCAAAGAAATTGAAATTTAATTCAATGTTCATTTACTCTAGAATAAATGACAGTTTACAATGCCTTCTACCATCAGTGGTTATGATATGCCAGATAATTTTACCAGTATTAAAAATTAAAGGAAACAAAGATATAGTCAGGTAAGAATGTACATTCTCGTGGAAGCAGAGAAAAGTTGACTCCTTATTCTATTCCACTTGGAGATGTCTACTCTCTTGGACATGGGCAACATGGGTAAGGGCAGTAAGAACTGTGAATGCAACATACAGCCTTATCTGCTCTGATCCTTGCTCAACTTCTCTGGGATACCAGAAAAGTGAGTTTTGGCTTTATTGTCTTCCATGATTTCTTCCAAGTGGCAACGCTGAAAAGGAAGAGTTGAGGCAATCTGGCTGCTATTCTACACTGACCTGACTAGAAATAGTAAGTCTGCAGTTCCTAGAAGTATTTAAGCAGGCTTAGATTTACATAAATATACACACAATTAAAAATCACTCTTGGGGCTTCCCTGGTGGTGCAGTGGTTAAGAATCTACCTGCCAATGCAGGGGACACGGGTTCGAGCCCTGGTCCGGGAAGATCCCACATGCTGTGGAGCAACTAAGCCTGTGCACCACAACTACTGAGCCTGTGCTCTAGAGCCCGTGAGACACAACTACTGAAACCCCTGCGCCTAGAGCCTGTGCTCTGCAACAAAAGAAGCCACCCTATCAGAAGCCTGTGCACCACAATGAAGAGTAGCCTCCGCTCACTGCAACTAGAGAAAGCCCACGCACAGCAACAAAGACCCAACACAGCCAAAAATAAATAAATTAATTAATTTAAAAAAAAAAAAAAGAAAAACAGAACACTCTTCCTTTTGCTACTTCTTTTACTTCATTAAGGAGTAAAAGAAGGTCTTGACTAGTACCTCACTTGAAGTTGTCTTATAGGCCACCTTCTTGAGACCAAGATAAGGCTATGCTTCCAATTTCATTTATTATTAAGACATTTACAATAATATTCATGGTCTGGAAGCCTAGGCTCCTGTTTAGAGCCTGCACAGACCTTTATTGGTGATTATTCTTACTGAAACTTTCAATTTTCGTTCAATTAAAAAAAAAAGCCTCATTGAGCTTTTGTGATCAAGTTAAGGGCTAGGTATACCATTTCCATTGTATCTTGATGGTTCTAAGTTTTTAAAATTTCCTTGTGAAAATTTCCTATTTTTCAGTCACATATTCCAAGGAGTACAGAATATCCATAAACTATTTAAACAGCTATATGTATTTTTTATACAAAATTCTTAAACATGTGGCATCACTGAGGAAAGAATAACAAATCTACAATTGTACCCTTCATTTTAAAGAATCTTAGTACTTTACTATTGCAGAGAATGTGGGCAGGAGGCCATGTAATAGTAGACTTGTGCACAGGATCTGGATCAAGGCTGCCTGAGTTTCAATCCTGATTCTGCCATTAACTAGTGGGATGACACAGGGCAACATACTCAATCTCTGTTTGCCTTAATTTTCTCATCTGTTAAGTGGTGATCATAATGGCACTTACCTCATAGAGTTATTTTGATAAAACAAGTTAATATACCTAAAGCACCTACAGCAGTACCAGCACATGGTAAACCCTCATTAAATGTTAGCTATTATTATTATTATCACCACCAACCCTCACTGACTAGTGTGCTTTGTGAATCAATTAACTATGGGCTATGAAGAAACTATAAGAGCTGACGTGTATAAAAGTGAGGCATGCTGTACCTTGAATATCCAGGCAATCTAGGCCAATGGAGGTTATACTCTTGGATCTGGAAAATCAATTCTGTTTATTCACTTCTCCTCCCTTTAACCCCAGGAAGTTTAGATTAGCTGCCTCCGGGGAAAATGTTTAAACTGAAGGAAAACCCTAATCAAATCAGTTTACTAGTTATAAGTAATTGAGTTCAGTTAATTTTAGAGGCTTTATACAAAGCTCAGACATTCAAAAAATGAATATAATTTAGCCCTTGTCCAGTTATGCTCAGAATGAAATGGGGATACAAAAGAGGAGGACACATGGTTAAGAATCATGAATTCCATGATTAATAATTTGGACTTTCATTCCTAAGAAACAGAGAGCCATTAAGCATTTTTTGACATGGGATAGAGCATGAGATACCCTTAGTGTGAAGAAAGGAGGTTAGATTGAAGTAGTTGGATATTGAATTTAAGGTTGATTGAAGTTGCATTGACAAGAGATGATGAGGGCCTATGTTGCTCCCAGGAAAACTAGATACACTCACTTTTATTATTAATAATATTTAAGCATGCTGGTATACTTGGACATTATTTTTATTCTCCTGCTTCTTCTGATAACATTGCCGCCACACCTTTTTACTTTGGTGAATTTACTCATGCCAATCATGTGGCTTCACCAGGACCTGACAAACATAGTATCTTTACACCACAATCATTTGTCTCCAACCACAAGGACGGATGGACACAGGACCTGGAGAAAGCCAATCGTAAAGTGTGCTTCTCCTTTTCTACAGTTACGAGTATAATTATGGACTGATTAGAGACCTTTCCTGGGATTTTTCTAATTAGAACAACAAGGAAGAACTCTCATTCTCCTCTGATCCTGGAAATACGAGGTTACATGTTTCCATCTTCATGAGAGTGTATTCTCCACTTCCCGTATGGAAAAAGCCTGGCTGCAGTTAAAGAGAATGATGCCAATAGAGAGAGAAAAGCCAAGATGGAAATAGAGATATCCTTGAAAATGTTTGAATTCATGATTATAATTAGCAATGAGAAGTATGCCACCCATACCTTTTCTAAGTTTGAAACTTTGAACAACAAATTCTGCTTTCATTTTTTAAAATCAGTTAGAGTTGGGTTTCTGTCACTTACAACCACAAGAACGCTATTACAAATGGTATTGTACCAAATACAGGGAAGAAGTGCTGATGATTCTTTTAAACCTTGTTATAAAAACAAATTGACCGGCCTTCCCTGGTGGTGCAGTGGTTAAGAATCCACCTGCCAATGCAGGTGACATGGGTCCTGGAGGATCCCACATGCCACAGAGCAACTAAGCCCGTGTGCCACAACTACTGACCCTGTGCTTTAGAGCCCGCAAGCCACAACTACTGAGCCTATGTGCCTGCACTTAGAGCCCATGCTCTGCAACAAGAGAAGCCACCATGGTGAGAAGCCTGTGCACCTCAACGACGAGTAGCTGCTGCTCACTGCAACTAGTGAAAGCCTGCATTCAGCAACGAAGACCCAACACAGCCAAAAATAAATGAATTAAATAAATAAATAAACAAACAAAGAAGCAAAAAAACAAACTGACCTAAAGCTGTTACAGAAAAATGATGGCACTGACAGTATTTGAAAATTTAATTATGAAATGACAAACTTAATCTTCCACTTGGCAAAATAATAAAAGTTAGGAATAGTGTTATAAATAAAATTTAAAGCCCAGAACTAAATAATGAATAGATTTACATTGTGTGTGTTTTTATAAAGCAAGTGTGCAAGCACTTCCCAATCATAGGAAAGCAGCTTCTTTCACTGTATTTTCATATGTGTTTTCTGAAAAATGAAGGATTGCTGACTTAGTCTCCACAGAAACAAAGAAGAGGTAAGGACACTGGTATAATATTTTCTATAGCCAGGAACTTGCCACCACAGGGCAGTCTGGTACATTGCCACAGGGCTGTGTAGCTAGGTAAAATTTGGACGAGTACATGTTGCCTTTCAGGCAGGAGGTAAATGCTCTATCTCTTCATTGCATTCATCTGACACCAACATGACACCTTCAATGCTATTTTTTCAAGGACCCGAAGCACACAATGGGCACCTAAAATGGTTACCTCAACACATTTTAAAAATACATATAGCATCCTTAGGCATGGGGTAAGTCTGGCTGATTATCAGTATTAATTCTTTTGTTTCTTTATTAATGGTTTGATAACATAAAATTGGCAGACTTCAAGATATTCTTTTAAACATATGAAATACTTATATTTATGTTCAGCCTCACATTTTACAAGATTATGTTGATTTTTTTTTTGGTTTATAAATCAGTTTATTTTGCATATTGAATGAATTCTTACCATCACATGTTGGAAGTGGATGACTCCACCAGTGGTTTTTCTCACATAGAAGGGGCTCTTCATGGCTCAGCCTGTATCCTGGGTCACAACTAAATGAAACAGTAGATCCAATGGAGAAATCATGACCATAGCGATGACCATGTACAGGTATGCCAGGGTCCAAGCAAGAATAGGTGTTCACTGTAACACCTGGAAAACAAAGGGAATATGAAAAAGAGTAAGCTTGATGAGAGTCAAATCACTGAAATTGATTCTCATTCCTTCAAACAATTGTGAGTGGTAATTTTTACAAATAAATTAATGTGCCCATAGCTTTATTTTAAAAACTAGCAGTTTATTTAACAAATTTTTTGACATTTCCTACCCACAAGGACAAAAAAATCAGGCCATTAGTTATATAAAAACTTGAAAATGTACAATTATCTATCAAACTTTGTATTATAAATTATATATATATATACACACATATACAATAATAATCATAGCAATAATTAATGTTTGAACTTATTATATTCCAGGTACAACTCTAAAATGTTTGCAAAATTTGCCTAATTTGGTCATTAAAATAATTCTATGAAATTAGTTTTATCATTAAAACTCCATTTGATTGCTTTAGGAGGCTCTAAATATGTCTTCAGAGATTGGTATCTGTGTCTATGGATTTGTTCTGCATCCACTTATCATTGTCTTGTTTTATGTAATATTTAGATATCCAAGAAACATTATTACATCTGTATTTCAAGAAATACAACATAATAAACCCCCTTGGGGTTGAGGGATTGTACTAAAACAAAAAAAGGAAAGTCTATTCTGAGTTATTTTTATTATTTTAATGTGTTTTGTAAACAATAAATAATCTTATTGGTACAGTTTTTGTAATCTTCCTGTTTTGAGAGGAAGACATAAGGGGTAAAAGTGCCCAAGACAGGGAATAAAATAAAATTCTAGAGTGCAATCACTGGTAGCATTGCAAGAAATCCTTCCCATAAAATTTTGGTTCAACTGGAGAGATCGAGTTTTCTCTTTTAATGGATTCTATTAAAATACAAATTCACCAAACACCAAATACATTTTTAATGTTTTAAGTAGTATAATAATTAAAGTTTTACTCTGCTGATTTTGAGGCATGTGAATGATTCATTTAAAGAAGATAGTTTGGTTTCCTTCAGCTTGAGAAACTTATTAAGAAAGTGTCAACAGAAAAAGTGTTTTATTTGTTTTCTTGGTAGGAAAGGGTTTGAGATGTTACTAAGTAAACCAGAAGACTAATTAGAATAAAAATGAAAGAAAATGATCTTTTGTAAACAAATTTAAATTGAAAATCACTGCCTCGACGCAAGAGGGAAGAGATATGGGAACGTATGTATATGTATAACTGATTCACTTTGTTATAAAGCAGAAACTAACACACCATTGTAAAGCAATTGTACCCCAATAAAGATGTTTAAAAAAAAAAATCACTGCCTCCTGGCCAGATGTGACCAAAATCAATGTCTGTTGCACCTCTCATCAACCTCAGCATTTCTTAGCCTCCACTCTACCATTTAGGCACTAGCCCTCAATAATAACTTGGACTATTTCACCAGGGCCTATAAGTGACAAACTTGCTGTCTGTAATAAAGACTCTGCCTTAGCTAAACTTGTTAGGCTCCTCCAAGTCCTTATGATTAGGTCTGACCCTTGGGCTCTGTCCTTAGCCCACTTAGTTCAGTTTTAGCAAGAATCTGAACTAAATCTGTTGGGTCAGTTTATTGAAAATCCCCACACTTTTAATAACACTTTGCATGATGGTTTAACTTAATCCTTAAAATAATCCTGTGTCTGAGAACATGATTACAACCACATACCTTGGTTGAAATGGGACTGAATGTGATATATCGGGCATAGGATAGAACAATGGACAAAACGAAAAAGGTGTCTGCCCATTCTAGCATATTGATACAAATTAATTGTTAGTGAAAATTAATTTTGAAATAGATTTTTTAAAAAAATGACTACTCTGACTCAGCTTTAACTAATAAATGCTAAAGATCTCAATTAAAGTCCTTTAAATTCATTTGAATTCCCAAGCATGTGTTAATCCTCTCATTGCATTTTACAATAAAGTTTAGGAAATATACTTCCATGCCACAAAGCTCTAAATAAAGGGAAGTTAATATAATTAAATAATATTGTGGATAAGGTTAAAAAGAAAATAGCTATAAATATATATTAATGATTTTAAAACCCATGCACCCAACCAGATTTACTGAAGAGAGACACCCTACATGGGATATAAAGTTACAAATTTTAAATGCTGAAATTTTCTCCTGAGGGGGAAGTGGGCATAGGAGACTTGAATATAAAAAGAAGTGATATAATATCTATCTGAAACTGATATAAAGATATCTTGCAGTAATCTTAAATGTACTGTTAGATACATTCACCAAAACTGTTTTTCATGACAAGATATATGGCAATGTATTTTTAGATGAAAATGTGTGCATATGTGAGTTTATATATATGTATGCAACCATACATCATATACAATACAACCACATTTATTTAAATATGTCAGATGTTTATAAACAAAACAGAGACTCGTTTCTATGCATATACCAGCATCAAGTTTTAAAAAAAATCAGACATATTTTAGACTTCTTAAACAAAAAGTATTTTAAGTGAAATTATTCTAAACTGATTCCAACACTGTGAATTAGAGCCTGTTTTAATATATAGCCTTTGGCTAGTTATGTTAGCCATAGCTGCATATATATGAGTATGTGTTTTACTTTTCACTGTTAATATAATTTTCAATACTTCATACAAAATAATAAAATTGAATATTTTTAATGGAAATGTATGCAATGAGTATGAATAAAATATAAAAGTATGATTGAATTTATGAAGTAAATGCTAAAAGAATTTGTCAATGTTCATATACATCTTAGACTGCCATTTACTGCCTATTGTTGGCTTTTCAGCACAAATAACGATTACATGAACTCATTTTTAAAGATTTTTTTATTTGCTATTTCTGACGTTTCCTTAGTATTTCCCTTCATAATGATATTACATAGATATTGTTGGAAAAAATCTAATACAGGATTTACTAAAACACACACCTTGTAACCTATTAGCATTCTCATAGGTCAAGGAAAGCTTTGATCTTCTTTTCTTTAATAAATCTCCTAGTTCTCTTAATGATACAATGGTAATACCAAAAGTATGGAAAACAGAGTAACGAGATCAAAAAACATGTTGGCATTACTTACTTTCATAATGAATCTTGAAACCATTATTAGAACGGCTATTGTCTGTTGTAAATAGAAGGTATATAAAATTACTGCTACTAAATAGAAACTGGGGCACCTGTGTGCCATTGTAAGATCCAAGCAAGGGTGACAGAAGATTTGGCCCATCATGAACTTCCAGAACGTCATAATTCAGTTCAGTCTGAAATCTACGGTTAAGAGACATATGTGAAAATATATTTATTAGAATAACACTGTATAGGAAAATAACACTTTAGATTGCTATTTAACTTATTATTTATAATTTTTACCAGCTTTATATACAATTTTCTTAAGCTTTTCTAATATCTTATATATCATTTAAGGCCCCACCATTTAAGAATACCAAAGTTATAAGCTCTTATTCCTATGGACAATTTTCATTTAAAAAGTATGAATACATACTTGTTGTTCGCAAGTAAGATTTCTTTCAAATGTTACAGATTATCTTCAGTAAATAAATAGCCTTTTCATTAACCAAGCATGTTTTTGGAGTCATCTTTCTTTTGCTTTCCTCATTTCTATGGAAAACTATGTATTTATTTTCAATCTTCAATTAGATCATCAGAATTTCATCTTAACAGTGTACTTATTTATCTTCAATCAGATCATCAGAATTTCATCTTAACAGTATACTTCAAATCTGACCTCTGCTTCATATAGTTGTTTTATTTTTGATAAATCTCTTTTGGCCATTACATTTTTTATACAATATTTATTTAGATTTTTGGCTGTTGTTGCTGCTATTGTTTTCAATTTTTTAAAAGATACAATTGTTTTATAAATTGTATTCAACACAGAGCTACTTTTAACATGTATAACATATTCATAATAAAATAAAATTTTGCATTCCTTCCTTGCACTTCAAGAGTATACAACAGTCTGAATCTGGATCAGAAATCTTAGTTGGGGGAAAAACATTTACGTGGAATCATGAATAGTTGAGCATCTTACTCACTTCCCATAATGAAACTGCAGCCCAGAACATTCTATTCCTGCCTTCACCAAGGTTTTCCTATACATATTTCAGCTTTCAGCTTAAATTGGTCCACAGGAAGCCCTTCCCTGACCTCACAATGTAGGTTAGTTTTACTATATTGCCACAATTTATTGTGCCTTTTGTGACACTAATCACAGTTGTTTGCTTGTTTGACAGCTGTCTCCGTTAAGAGTCTATAAGCTCCATGAGTTCAGACAGTTTCTGTTTTTGTTGATGTTTTGCATATAGTAGACACTCAGTAAGTACTTATTGGATAAATGAAAGAATGAATGTATTTTAAAGAAAACAATACTTTCTTTTCTCTAGGGCTGTTACCAACTTTATCAAAAAAGCACTCAGTATGCTTGGATACTTCAGTGCTAACCATGCATTTTCACCCTTTTAGAATATATCTTCCAACACATTTTTTGGCAACTAGTTATATTCAGTACACTTTTAAAAATAATTATAACTTGAAAGGTCCACCAATTTTCAGATAATAACTTTATCATACCTACCAGTCTTTTCCAGTATTACAAGATTAAACTACATTATTCCTCAGAAAAATAAAACTAAAACAAATAAAACTCAAAACCTGGTAAAAAAAATTGAAAGAAACATTTAAAAATTAGAAACTTTATTTCATTATAAAATCTCCAATATGAATATAAACATGGCACAAAAGTAGTCAAAATGTATAATTTAATGCTATTTAAGAAAGACAAATGAAATATTTTTAGATTTGTACCACTGTTACATCCTATTAAGCAAGACTTAGTAAAATGAATGGATTTCATAAGTTTATCTTACTCTTTATTTTGCAACCTGGAATATATTGTATTTGTCTAAAAATAACTTTTCCAATAATATGATTTAGAGTAGTAAATGTATAATACACTATTTCCTTTAAAAAAATGATCAGGCAATTACGCATTGTGAATCCATTATTTGATTGTTTGGTAGTCAGTCTATTGTAGTGTGTATATATATATATATATATATATATATATATACTACAATATATATACAAAATATTTTTTTTTTAGGAGTTTTTTTTTTTTTTTTTTGCTGTCCGCAGGCCTCTCACTGTTGTGGCCTCTCCCGTTGCGGAGCACAGGCTCCAGACGCGCAGGCTCAGCGGCCATGGCTCACAGGCCCAGCTGCTCCACGGTATGTGGGATCCTCCCAGACCGGGGCACGAAGCCCTGTCCCCTGCATCGGCAGGCAGACTCTCAATCACTGAGCCACCAGGGAAGCCCTAGGAGTTTTTTTTTAACTTTTATACAGCAGGTTCCTATTAGTCATCCATTTTATACGTAGTGTATACATGTCAATCCCAATCGCCCAATTAATTACACCACCACCACCACCCCCCACCACTTCCCCCCTTGGTGTCCACACGTTTGTTCTCTACATCTGTGTCTCTATTTCTGCCCTGCAAACTGGTTCATCTGTACCATTTTTCTAGGCTCCACATATATGTGCTAATATGCGGTATTTGTTTTACTCTTTCCAACTTACTTCATTCTGTATGACAGTCTCTAGATTCATACACGTCTCTACAAATGACCCAAGTTCGTTCCTTTTTATGGCTGAGTAATATTCCATTGTATATATGTACCACAACTTTTTAATCCATTCGTCTGTCGATGGGCATTTAGGTTGATTCCATGATCTGGCTATTGTAAATAGCGAAGCAATGAACATTGGGGTGCATGTGTCTTTTTGAATTACGGTTTTCACTGGGTATATGTCCAGGAGTGGGATGGTTGGGTCATATGGTAATTCTATTTTTAGTTTTTTAAGGAACGTCCATACTGTTCTCCATAGTGGCTGTGTCAATTTACAATCCCACCAACAGTGCAAGAGGGTTCCCTTTTCTCACACCCTCTCCAGCATTTCTTGCTTGTAGGTTTTCTGATGATGCTCATTCTAACTGGTGTGAGGTGATACCTCATTGTAGTTTTGATTTGCATTTCTCTAATAACTAGTGATGTTGAACAGCTTTTCATGTGCTTCTTGGCCATCTGTATATCCCCTTTGTAGAAATGTCTATTTATGTCTTCTGCCCATTTTCTGATTGGGTTCTTTTTTTTTTTTTTTTAATGTTGAGCTGCATGAGCTGCTTATATATTTTGGAGATTAATCCTTTGTCCGCTGATTAGTCTGTAAACATTTTCTCCCATTCTGAAGGTTGTCTTTTTGTCTTGTTTGCAGTTTCCTTTGCTTTGCAAAAGCTTTTAAGTTTCATTAGGTCCCATTTGTTTATTTTTGTTTTTATTTCCATTACTCTACCAGGTAGATCAAAAAAGATCTTGCTGTGATTTATGTCAAAGAGTATTCTGCCTATGTTTTCCTCTAAGAGTTTTAGTGTCTGGTCTTACATTTAGGTCTCTAATCCATTTTGAGTTTACTGTGTGTATGGTGTAAAGGAGTGTTCTAATTTCATTCTTTTACATGTAGCTGTCCAATTTTCCCAGCACCAATTATTGAAGAGACTGTCTTTTCTCCATTGTATATACCTGCCTCCTTTGTCATAGATTAGTTTACCATAGGTGCGTGGGTTTATCTCTGGGCTTTCTGTCCTGTTCCATTGATTTATATTTCTGTTTTTGTGCCAGTAACATATTGTCTTGATTACTGTAGCTTTGTAGTATAGTCTGAAGTCAGCGAGTCTCATTGTTCCAGCTCCATTTTTTCCCCTCAAGACTGCTTTGGCTATTCAGGGTCTTCTGTGTCTCCATACAAATTTTAAGATTGTTTGTTCTAGTTTTGTGAAAAATGCCATTGGTAATTTGATAGAGATTGCATTGAATCTGTAGATTGCTTTGGGTAGTATAGTCATTTTCACAAAATTGATTCTTCCAATACAAGAACATGGTATATCTCTACATCTGTTTGTATAATCTTTAATTTCTTTCATCAGTGTCTTATAGTTTTATGCATATAGGTCTTTTGTCTCCTTACGTAGATTCCTAGGTATTTTATTCTTTTTGTTGCAATGGTAAATGGGAGTGTTGTCTTAATTTCTCTTTCATATTTTTCATCCATAGTGTATAGGAATGCAAGAGAATTCTATGCATTAATTTTGTATCCTGTAACTTTACCACATTCATTGATTACCTCTAGTAGTTTTCTGGTGGCATCTTTAGCATTCTCTATGTATAGTATCATCATGTCATCTGCAAACGGTGACAGTTTTACTTCTCCTTTTCCAATTTGGATTCCTTTTATTTCTTTTTCTTCTCTGATTGCCGTGGCTTGGACCTCCAAAACAATGTTGAATAATAGTGGTGAGAGTGGACATCCTTGTCTTGTTCCTGATCTTAGAGGAAATGTTTTCAGTTTTTCACAATTTAGAATGATGTTTGCTGTGGGTTTGTCATATATTGCCTTTATTATATTGAGGTAGGTTCCCTATATGCCCACTTTCTGGAGAGTTTTTTATCATCAATGGGTGTTGAATTTTGTCAAAAGCTTTTTCTGCATCTATTGAGATGATCATGTGGTTTTTCTTCTTCAATTTGTTAATATGGTGTATCACATTGATTGATTTGCATATATTGAAATGAATCCCAATTGATCATGGTGTATGATCCTTTTAATGTCTTGTTGGATTCTGTTTGCTAGTATTTTGTTGAGGATTATTGCACCTATATTCATCAGTCATACTGGTTTGTAATTTTCTTTTTTTGTAGTATCTATGTCTTGTTTTGTTACCAGGGTGATGGTGGACTCACAGAATGAGTTTGGGAGTATTCCTTCCTCTGCAATTTTTTGGAAGAGTTTGAGAAGGCTAGGTGTTAGCTCTTGTCTAAATGATTGATAGAATTCACCTGTGAAGCCATCTGGTCCTGGACTTTTGTTTGTTGGAACATTTTGAATCACAGTTTCAATTTCAGTGCTTGTGATTGGTCTGTTCATATTTTCTATTCCTTCCTGGTTCAGTCTTGGAAGGTTATACATTTCTAAGAACTTGTCCATTTCTTCCACGTTGTCCATTTTATTGGCACAGAGTTGCTTGTAGTAATCTCTTATAATCTTTTATATTTCTGCATGTCAGTTGTGATTTCTCCTTTTTCATTTCTAATTTTATTAATTTGAGTCCTCTCCCTCTTTTTCTTGATGAGTCTGGCTATGGGTTTATCAGTTTTGTTTATCTTCTCAAAGAACCATGTTTTAGTTTTATTGATCTTTGCTATTGTATTTTTGCTTCTATTTCATTTATTTCTGCTCTGAAACTGATGATTTCTTTCCTTCTGCTAACTTTGGATTTTCTTTGTTCTTCTTTCTCTGGTTCCTTTAGGTGTAATGTTAATTGTTTATTTGCGATTTTTCTTATTTTTTGAGGTAGGCTTGTATGGCTATAAACTTCCCTCTTAGAACTGCTTTTGCTGCATCTCATAGGTTTTGTATTGATGTGTTTTCATTGTCATTTGTCTCTAGGTATTTTTTGATTTCCTCTTTGATTTCTTCAGTGATCTCCTGGTTATTTAGTAATGTATTGTTTAGCCTCCATGTGTTTGTGCTTTTAACGTTTTTTTCCTGTAATTTATTTCTAATCTCATAGCGTTGTGGTCAGAAAAGATGCTTGATATGATTTCAATTTTCTTAAATTTACTGAGGGTTTATTTGTGACACAAGATGTGATCTATGCTGGAGAATGTTCCATGCACACTTGAGAAGAAAGTGTAATATGCTGTTTTTGGATGGAATTTCCTATAAATATCAATTAAATCTATCTGGTCTATTGTGTCATTTAAAGCCTGTGTTTCCTTTTTTTTTTGTTTCGCAGTTCGCGGGCTTCTCACTGTTGTGGCCTCTCCCATTGCGGAGCACAGGCTCTGGATGCCCAGGCTCAGCGGCCATGGCTCACGGGCCCAGCCTCTCCACAGCATGTGGGATCTTCCCGGACCGGGGCACGAAACCGTGTCCCCTGCATCGGCAGGCGGACTCTCAACCACTGGGCCACCAGGGAAGCCCTTGTGTTTCCTTCTCAATTTTCTGCTTGGATGACCTTTCCATTGGTGTAAGTGAGGTATTAAAATCCCCCACTATTATTGTGTTACTGTCGATCTCCTCTTTTATAGCTGTCAGCAGTTGCCTTATGTATTGAGGTGCTCTTATGTTCGGTGCATATATATTTATAATTTTTATATCTTCTTGGATTGACACATTGATCATTATGTAATGTCCTTCCTTGTCTCTTGTAACATTCTTTATTTTAAAGTCTATTTTAACTGATATGAGTCTTGCTACTCCAGCTTTCTTTGGATTTCCATTTGCATGGAATATCTTTTTCCATCCCCTCACTTTCAGTCTGAATGTGTCCCTAGGTCTGAAGTGGGTCTATTGTAGACAGCATATTAATGGGTCTTGTTTTTGTATCCATTCAGCAAGCCTGTGTCTTTTGGTTGGAGCATTTAATCCATTCACGTTTAAGGTAATTCTTGATGTGTATGTTCCTATTACCATTTACTTAATTGTTTTGGGTTTTTTTTTAGGTCCTTTTCTTTTCTTGTGTTTCCCACTTAGAGAAGTTCCTTTAGCATTTGTTTTAGAGCTCATTTGGTGGTGTTGAATTCTCTTAGCTTTTGCTTGTCTGTAAAGCTTTTGATTTCTCTGTTGAATCTGAATGCGATCCTTGCTGGGTAGAGTAATCTTGGTTGAAGGTTCTTCCCTTTCATCACTTTAAGTACATCATGCCACTCCCATCTGGCTTGTAGAGTTTCTGCTGAGAAATCAGGTGTAAACCTTATGGGAGTTCCCTTGTATGTTATTTGTCATTTTTTCCCTTGTTGTTTTCAATAATTTTTCTTTGTCTTTAATTTCTGCCAATTTGATTACTATGTGTCTCAGCATGTTTCTCCTTGGGTTTATCCTGTATGGGACTCTCTGCACTTCCTGGACTTGGGTGGCTATTTCCTTTCCCATGTTAGGGAAGTTTTCGACTATAATCTCTTCAAGTATTTTCTCTGGTCCTTTCTTCTCTTTCTGGGACCCCTTTAATGTGAATGCTGTTGTGTTTAATGTTGTCCCAGAGGTGTCTGAGGCTCTCTTCATTTCTTTTCATTCTTTTTTCTTTATTCTGTTCCACAGCAGTGAATTCCACCATTCTGTCTTCCAGGTCACTTATCCGTTCTTCTGCCTCAGTTATTCTGCTATTGATTCCTTCTCATGTATTTTTCATTTCAGTTATTGTGTTGTTCATCTCTGTTTGTTTGTTCTTTAATTCTTCTAGATCTTTGTTAAACATTTCTTGCATCTTCTCGATATTTGCCTCCATTCTCTTTCCTGGATCATCTTCAGTATCATTATTCTGAATTCTTTTTCTGGAAGGTTGCCTATCTCCACTGCATTTAGTTGTTTTTCTAGGGTTTTACCTTGTTCCTTCACCTGGTATGTAGCCCTCTGCCTTTTCATATTGTCTGTCTTTCTGTGAATGTAGGTTTTGTTCCACAGGCTGCAGGATTCTAGATCTTCTTGCTTCTGCTGGCTGCCCTCTGGTGGATGAGGTTATCTAAGAGGCTTGTGCAAGTTTCCCGATGGGAGGGACTGGTGGTGGGTAGAGCTGGCTGTTGCTTTGGTGGGCAGAGCTCAGTAAAACTTTAATCTACTTGTCTGCTGATGAATGGGGCTGGGTTCCCTCCCTGTTGGTTGTTTGGTCTGAGGTGACCCAACACTGGAGCCTAACCGGGCTCTTTGTTGGGGCTAATGGCAGACTCTGGGAGGGCTCACGCCAAAGAGTACTTCCCAGAACTTCTCCTGCCAGTGTCCTTGCTCTCATGGTGACACACAGCCAGCCCCCATGCCTGCAGGAGACCCTCCAACACTAGCAAGTAGGTCTGGTTCAGTCTCCTATGGCGTCACTGTTCCTTCCCCTGGGTCCTGATGAGCACACTACTTTGTATGTGCCCTCCAAGAATGGAGTCTGTGTTTCCCCCAGTCCTGTTGAAGTCCTGCAATCAATTCCTGCTAGCCTTCAAAGTCTGATACTCTAGGAATTCCTCCTCCCATTGCTGGATCCCTAGATTGGGAAGCCTGATGTGGGGCTCAGAACTTTCACTCCAGTGGATGGACTTCTGTGGTATAAGTGTTCTCCAGTTTGTGAGGCACCCACCCAGCAGTTATGGGATTTGATTTTATTGTGATTGTGCCCCTCCTACTGTCTCATTGTGGCTTCTCCTCTGTTTGGATGTGGGGTATCTTTTTTGGTGAGTTCCAGTGTCTTCCTGTTGATTATTGTTCAGCAGTTAGTTGTGATTCTGGTGTTCTTATAAGAGGGAGTGAGAGCACATCCTTCTCTGCTATCTTGAACCAATCTCCCCCCTATTGTAGTATTGAAATTGGAGTTTCACTTTGATAGCTAGTCAGTTGATAACAACCAAATTAAAGTGCACAGAAGAGTCAGGGATTACTTTGAACTGAAACATAAAGAGACTTAATTCTTAATAGAATAGAAACATTAAATGGTGATACAGAGAACACTGTTCAGTAGGAGTGAATCTTTGAAAAGAAAATCATCACAGATTTGTCTCAAGGAACAATAAAAATACATTATAATAACAGGGGAAATGGACTAGAGTTACACAATAATTTGAATCTCTTTCACTTTGTATTTTAAGATAGTTGTACAAATTTCTCATGAATTGCCTCAATCTAGTGTTCATTTGTTTATGACATTATTGTTTATCATAAACGAATGTTATGGAGCCACTAGATGATATTAAAAATGAAATTGAATCTATTCTTACTCAATTTCTGGTGTCTTTTAAAATGTTCTTTGTGTAATTCAAAACCATTCTGACTAAACTGAAATAGTTCTCATTTTAAAAGCTGCGCTCAGGAAGACTGATACTGATAGCTTGTGGACAAGGAGATAAGGACAGGAAAGTGACTAGAAAGACAGGTTTAGGATTATTACTAGTAAAATGAATTCAGTTAGGAGCTGCCATATAATGAGAAACTTTAAGAAGTGAGGGAAGAAACAAAGCAAAAATTCCTCTGTAAATCTGAGAATAAGACAACAATTTGGCTATGTTAAGAGATAAACAATGAAAACACAAATGTCCGTTGGTGGTGCTGTTATTTTGTTGTGCATTTGATAGGAAATTGTAATTCTTAAGATTTTATTGACTTAAGCTACTTGAGATAATCTCAAGAAGCCAACTAATGGCTAATATATTTGTAACTTTTTAGTGGGTTTTTTTCTGTAGATTAATTCTAAGCAATCATGACATTTAAGAATATAAAAAAACCCTGCAAAATAGCTATGTGGCCACCTTAATTATATTATCTAATTTTTTAAATTTCATTTTCAACCTAATTAATTTAGGTTATTCATGAATAGTAGAAAGCAAATGATGTTACTCTGCAATAAATACAATCCATTATTTGGAAATAACTTCTATAAAAAAATATTCTCAGGATGAGAGGAACTATTAAAGAGTTCGCAACCAGTGTCCTTATAAGAGCTCGGCTGGAAATCAGAAGGGAACTAGTTTTTTTAAGAACATAATTCTTGATGGATACTTTAAAGATGATATCTTTTTCTCAAAACAATCTTAAGGGGGAAATAAAGCACCAAGATATTATAAGGTCACTAAATAAGGAGGTGTTAGATGTACATATTTCTGATTTCAAAGTGACTATTTTATGATACCATCTAATGGATAAAATTCTCATTTATAATTTTTAACTTGATGAACATTGTTGCTCATTGTTTTGCTACAGAGCTACTTCTAACCACATAACAGCTGTTTTTAAATGTGAATTACTTTAAACAAAACAGTTTCTGACAGAGCACATAGAGTATGGGCAGCCCTAAAGCAATATCTCACACGCTTAAGGGTCTTTAGATAAAAAAGAAATGGAAGATTTTTAAATAATTTTCCCTTCAAGTAGCTCAAACTCAAGAATCTTATGGGCTTGTGTGTGTGTGAAGGGCAGATGGAGGATTCAAACCCCCAAACAAACATTTCTGTTTAGAACATTTAAAAGAATTTGGGACTTTATTTATCTTAGTTACAGAAAGTATGATTCAAAAGAAATATACTGAAACAGTTGTGCCTTGTCTAAGTTAGTGAAAATACCATCAATAAATACATAAAGCATTCTAACTCTTGATTCTTCCAGTGTTTGGCCTAATTAACAAGGAACAGCTGAAAAAAAAATTATTGGTATCAAGGAAGTGAAGGAGCTAGGAGATTTGTAATATATTTGAGCACGTAATTTAGGGATTAAGAAAAGAGGCACAGTTGACAAGTCCTATTCAGTGATGCTAATGGGAGAAGCCAAAATCTTTGGATTCTGAGAATCATTTCTCACCCCAGGCCTGTTATGGTTCAATGTACAGAACTGTTTTCTGTTGCTCTGCACAAACCCTAACAGTGAAAATCACTTTTCAATTTGACTCTCTTGCTTCCAGCCTAATTTAAAAGATCTGTGTCTCAGGAAACAGATAAGAGAATAAGAAAGTGGCAGAGAAAAAAGTACTAGGTAAACCATATGCATAGAGATTAAAAGGTTTTTCTCTCTAGCATTGCATCTCATAAAAATGGCTGGAATGAGCTGTCTACTGGAGCAGTGAGTAGCCTTGCTGAGAATCAGAAGAGTGACCTAATAGAGCCAATCTTCAAGAACTGGAAAGAAATGCTTTTGTGCCCACGAGAAACTCTGGTCTTAAGTGCAGGGGGCGAGGCCTCTGAACGCAGCCCCCTATGACCAAGTGGAACTAGACTGAGCACAGAGGAAAATAAAAAAGTTTGGAGAATCCTGAAGTTGTAAACCTGAGGCCCACATGTAAACCTGGGTGGAAGCAGTAACCTGGGCCGCAGACGCCAGCTGAAGCCCCCAACGCTACACTCTGGTGCAGAGAAGACTAGTGCTCAGCGTCCTGTCCTGCATGACTCAGATACGACGCCCAGCCCTCAGGCGACTGCACCTGACCTGGAAGCCCCTGACAGGAGGCGGCCCCTAAGGTGTCTCTGGGACCCAAGGAGAGGAGACATTGACAGGACGCCTGGACCTCAGGTGACTTCATGACAGGACGGCAGACTGAGTTGTGTGGCTGACAGGGTCTTGGTGTTCCAGCTGGGTGTCAGGCCTGAAGCTCTGAGGTGGGAGAGCCGAGTTCAGGACATTGGACCACAAGAGACCCTTTGGTCCCAAGTAAAATAAATTGGCGAGAGCTCTCCCAAGAGATCTCTGTCTCAATGCTAAGATCCAGCTCCACCCAGTGGCCAGCAAGCTCCAGCACTGGACACCCCATGCCAAACGACTAGCAAGACAGGAACACAACCCCACCCATTAGCAGAAAGGCTGCCTAAAATCATACTAAGTTCACAGGCACACCAAAACACACCACTGGATGTGGTCCTGCCCACCAGAAAAACAAACTCCAGCCTCATCCAACAGAACACAGGCACCAGTTCCCTCCACCAGGAAGCCTACACAACCCACTGAATCAAACATACCCACAGTGGGCAGACACCAAAAACAACAGGAACTACAAACCTGCAGCCTGCGAAAAGGAGACCCCAAATACAGTAAGTTAAGAAAAATGGGAAGACAGAGGACTATGCAGTACATTAAGGAGCAAGATAAAAACCCACGAGACCAAAAAAATGAATAGGAAATAGGCAGTCTACTTGAAAAAGAATTCAGAGTAATGAGAGTAAAGATGATCCAAAATCTTGGAAATAGAATGGAGAAAATACAAGAAATGTTTAATAAGGATATAGAAGAGCTAAAGAGCAAACAAATAATGATGAACAACACAATAAATGAAATTAAAAATTCTCTAGAAGGTATCAATAGTAGAACAACTGAGGCAGAAGAATGGATAAGTGATCTGGAAGATAAAATAGTGGAAATTAAGAAAAGATTGAAAAGAATTGAGGATAGTATCAGAGACCTCTGGGACAGCATTAAACGTACCAAGATTGTAATTATAGGGGTCCCAGGAGAAGAGAAAAAGAAAGGGACTGAGAAAATATTTGAAGAGATTATAGTTGAAAACTTCCCTAATATGGGAAAGGAAATAGTCAATCAAGGCAGGAAGTGCAGAAAGTCCCATATAGGATAAATCCAAGGTGAAACATGCGGAGACACATAGTAATCAACTATCAAAAATTAAATACAAAGAAACAATATTAAAAGCAGCAAGGGAAAAGCAACAAATAACATACAAGGGAATCCCCATAAGGTTAACAGCTGATCTTTCAGCAGAAACTCTGCAAGCCAGAAGGGAGTGACAGGATATACTGAAAGTGATGAAAGGGAAAAATCTACAACCAAGATTACTCTACCCAGCAAGGATCTCATTCAGATTTGATGCAGAAATTAAAACCTTTACAGACAAGTAAAAGTTAAGAGAATTCAGCACCACCAAACCAGCTTTAAAACAAATGCTAAAGGAACTTTTCCAGGCAGGAAACACAAGAGAAGGAAAAGACCTACAAAAACAAACCCAAAACAATTTAAAAAATGGTAATAAGAACATACATATCAATCACTACCTTAAATGTAAATGGATTAAATGCTCCAACTAGAGACATAGACTCCATGAATGGATACAAAAAAAAAAAAATACCTGAATATATGCTGTCTACAAGAGACCCATTTCTGACCTAGGGACACATTCAGACTGAAAGTGAGGGGATGGAAGAAGATATTCCATGCAAATGGAAATCAAAGGAAAGCTGGAGTAGCAATTCTCACATCAGACAAAATAGACTTTAAAATAAAGACTATTACGAGAGACAAAAAAGGACAGTACATAATGATCAAGGGATCAATCCAGGAAGAAGATATAACAATTGTAAATATTTATGCACCCAATATAGAAGCACCTCAATACATAAGGCAAATGCTAACAGCCATAAAAAGGGAAATGGACAGTAACACAATAATAGTAGGGGACTTTAACATCCCACTTTCACTAATGGAGGTATCAACCAAAATGAAAATAGATAAGGAAACACAAGCTTTAAATGACACATTAAACAAGGTGTACTTAACTGATATTTATAGGACATTCCATCCAAAAACAACAGAATACACTTTCTTGTCAAGTGCTCATGGAACATTCCCCAGGAGAGAGCATATATACATACATACATACATACATACATACATATATATATATATATATATATATTTTTTTTTTTTTTTTTTTTGCTGTACACGGGCCTCTCACTGTGTGGCCTCTCCCATTGTGGAGCACAGGCTCCAGACACGCAGGATAAGCGGCCATGGCTCACGGGCCCAGCCGTTCTGCAGCATGTGGGATCTTCCCGGACTGGGGCACAAACCCGTGTCCCCTGCATCGGCAGGTGGACTCTCAACCACGGCGCCACCAGGGAAGCCCGAGAGCATATATAGGATCACAAATCAGGCCTTGGTAAATTTAAGAAAATTGAAATCGTATCAAGTATCTTTTCTGACCACAATGCTATGAAGCTAGATATCAATTATAGGAAAAAAACTGTAAAAAATACAAACACGTGGTGGCTAAACAATACACTACTAAATTACCAAGAGATCACTGATGAAATCAAAGAGGATATCAAACCTACCTAGAAACAAATGACAATAAAAACACGATGTCCCCAAACCTATGGGACTCAGCAAAAGCAGTTCTAAGAGGGAAGCTTATAGCAATGCAATCCTACCTCAAGAATCAAAAAAAATAAACAACCTAACCTTACACCTAAAGCAGTTATAAAAATAACAAAAAACCCACAAAGTTAGCAGAAGGAAAGAAATCATAAAGATCAGATCAAAAATAAATGAAGAAGAAATGAAGGAAACAGTAGCAAAGATCAATAAAACTAAAAGCTGGTTCTTTGAGAAGATAAGCAAAACTGATAAACCATTAGCCAGGCTCATGAAGAAAAATAGGGAGAAGACTCAAATCAATAGAATTAGAAATGAAAAAGAAGAACTAACAACTGACAATGCAGAAATACAAAGAATCATAAGGATTACTACAAGTAACTCTATGCCAATAAAATGACAACCTGGAAGAAATGGACACATTCTTAGAAAAGAACAACCTTCTGAGACTAAACCAGGAAGAAACAGAAAATATAAACAGATGAATCAGAAGCACTGAAATTGAGACTGTGATTAAAAACGTTCCAACAAACAAAAGACCAGGACAAGATGGCTTCGCATGTGAATTCTATCAAACATTTAGAGAAGAGATAACACCTATCCTTCTCAACCTCTTCCAAAATATAGCAGAGGGAGGAACACCCCTAAACTCATTCTATGAGGCCACCATCACCCTGATACCAAAACCAGAAAAAGAGATCACAAAAAAAGAAAACTACAGACCAATATCACTGATGAACATAGATGCAAAAATCCTCATCAAAATACTAGCAAACAGAATCGAACAGCACATTAAAAGGATCATACACCATGATCAAGTGGGGTTTATCCCAAGAATGCAAAGATTCTTCAATATATGCAAATCAATCAATGTGATAAACCATATTAACAAACTGAAGGAGAAAAACGATATGATTATCTCAATAGATTCAGGAAAAATATTTTGACAAAATTCAACACCCATTTACGATAAAAACTCTTCAGAAAGTAGGCATAGAGGGAACTTACCTCAACATAATAAAGGCCTTGTATGACAAACCCAGAGCCAACATCGTTCTCAATGGTGAAAAACTGAAACCGTTTCCTTTAAAATCAGGAACAAAGACAAGGTTGCCCACTCTCACCACTATTATTCAACATAGTTTTGGAAGTTTTAGCCACAGCAATCAGAGAAGAAGAAGAAATAAAAGGAATCCAAATCAGGAAAGAAGAAGTAAAACTGTCACTGTTTGCAGATGATATGATATTATACATACAGAATCCTAAACATGCTACCAGAAAACTACTAAAGCTAATCAATTAATTTGGTAAAGTAGCAGGATACAAAATTAATGCAAAGAAATCTCTTGCATTCCTATACACTAATGATGAAAAATATGCAAGAGAAATTAAGGAAACACTCCCATTTACCATTGCAACAAAAAGAATAGTGTATCTAGGAATAAACCTACCTAAGGAGACCAAAGACCTATATGCATAAAACTATAAGACACTGATGAAAGAAATTAAAGATTATACAAACAGATGTAGAGATATACCATGTTCTTGGACTGGAAGAATCAACACTGTGAAAATGACTCTACAACCCAAAGCAATCTACAGATTCAACGAAATTCCTACCAAACTACCGATGGCATTTTTCACACAATTAGAACAAAATATTTGACAATTTGTATGGAAACACAAAAGACCTGAGTAGCCAAAGCAATCCTGAGAAAGAAAAACGGAGTTGGAGGAATCAGACTCCCTGAATTCAGACTATACTACAAAGCTACAGTAATCAAGACAGATGGTACTGGCACAAAAACAGAAATGTAGATCAACAAAACAGGAAAGCCCAGAGATAAATCCATGTACATATGGTCACCTTATCTTTGATAAAGGAGGCAAGACTATACAATGGAGAAAAGACAGTCTCTTCAATAAGTGGTGCTGGGAAAACTGGACACCTGCATGTAAAAGAATGAAATTAGAACACTCCCTAACACCATACACAAAAATAAACTCAGAAATAGATTAAAGACCTAAATGTAGGGGCAGACACTATACAACTCTTAGAGGAAAACATACGAAGAACACTCTTTCACATAAATCACTGCAAGATCCTTTTTGTCCCACCTCCTAGAGAAATGGAAATAAAAACAAAAATAAACAAATGGGACCTAATGAAACTTAAAAGCTTTTGCACAATAAAGGAAACCATAAACAAGAAGAAAAGACAACCCTCAGAATGGGAGAAAATATTTGCAAATGAAGCAACTGACAAAGGCTTAATCTCCAAAATTTACAAGCAGCTCATGCAGCTCAACAGCAAAAACACAAACAACCCAATCCAAAAATGGGCAGAAGACCTAAATAGACATTTCTCCAAAGAAGATATACAGATTGCCAACAAACACATGAAAGAATGCTCAACATCATTAATCATTAGAGAAATGCAAATCAAAACTACGATGAGCTATCATCTCACACCAGTCAGAATGGCCATCATCAAAAAATCTAGAAACAATAAATGCTGCAGAGGGTGTGGAGAAAAGGGAACTCTCTTGCACTGTTGGTAGGAATGTCAATTGTCACAGACGCTGTGGAGAACAGTATGGAGGTTACTTAAAAGCTAGAAATATAGCTATCATACGACCTAGCAATCCCACTACTGGGCATATACCCTGAGAAAATCATAATTCAAAAAGAGTCATGTACCACAATGTTCATTGCAGCACTATTTACAATAGCCAGGACATGGAAGCAACCTAGGTGTCCATCAACAGATGAATGGATAAAGAAGATATGGCACATATATACAATGGAATATTACTCAGCCATAAAAAGAAACAAAATAGAGTTATTTGTAGTGAGGTGGATGGACCTAGATAACGTCATACAGAGTGAAGTAAGTCAGAAAGAGAAAAACAAATACCGTATGCTAACGCATACATATGGAATCTAAAAAAAAAACAAAAAAGAAAAGAAATTTTTCTCATGAACCTAGGGGCAAGACAGGAATAAAGACATAAACACAGAAAATGGACTTGAGGACACGGGAAAGGGGAAGCGTAACCTGGGACGAACTGTGCAAGTAGCACTGACATATATACACTACCAAATGTAAAATAGATAGCTAGTGGGAATTAGCAGATACATAGCACAGGGAGATCAGCTTGGTGCTTTGTGATCACCTAGAGGGGTGGGATAGGGAGGGTGGGAGGGATTTGCAAGCGTGAGGGGATATGGGGATATATGTATACATATAGCTGATTTTCTTTGTTATACAGCAGAAACTAACACACCATCATAAAGCAATTATACTCCAATAAAGATGTTTAAAAAAAATGGCTGGAAAGATTTTTTCCCATGGAAGGTAAATTTGGAAGGGTCTGACTTTGAGCACTGCCTGTACAGTGCACACTAATTCACTTTGGAGAATTCTGATGGTATCTAAACAAGATAGCAAAGAGGCCCATGTAACTACACGTTGGGAGAGATAGGCCATACATATTAAGAACTTTGGGCAGAGAAAATAGTGACTCCAAATAAAAGTTGAAAATCAAAATTCACAAGTGTGGTGGTCTGAATTACAACTATTGCTTTGCAATCTAACTGCTTCTCAGGTAGGCAATTCTATCAATAGATAGCCTACCTAAGGCTGAAGGATATCAGAGGTTATTTATTTAGTGATGGTTAATGACTATCATTTTCAAACAGGGAATGCTTTTTAATACAATAATGCACTTTGTTAATAACACAATTTCCTCATATTATTTTATGCTTATGTAATGCTTCTAAATTGAATATAACTTTTTTTGAAATTTAAAGTTGGCTACAATTTGAGTCATGGGAGGTGGAGAAAGGGTGAATTCTTGGTAGAACTGATTTCTGATTTAGGGGAAAAAAAATCTTAATCTGCATGTTTGGAAAGAAAGGCAAAATTCATCCCTATCATCCCATCCATCACCGAGTTGGGAGCTCAGACCAACAAATAGCTAAATTGCTCTGCTTAAGTAACAGGTACTTTGAGACTCACCCTTTACATACTGGAGTGGGCAACTAGGGAGTAGGGAAATGAGGGCTGAAGATCCTGATAGGGAAACGACTAGATAGAGATGGGGAAGGGTCTGGGCTAAGGAGAGGGAACTGGAGAGAGAGATGCAATCGTTCCAGTGATGGGAATTACCAGGAAAATTTTAGGACAGTGAAGGTTTATTTAATCTTAAATTATTCTGGATTGTGCAATAATCCTCTTTGGTTATCCCTTGTTCTAAGGTTTTTGTGAGAATGAAGGCAAGTGATCCAAATAAAGAGCAGACTAAGGAGTTGAGAAAGGGTAGCAGCCTCTGGATCTCACAACAGAGATGACTCTAAAAGCAGGAATTCAAAGTCAGAAGTGAAGAAAAGCATCCCCAGGAAAGCTCTGAAAATATAAACAGGGCCTAGACTTACCTTTGTAACTGAGATGGGGCTCAACTTTTTATTTAGATATTGAAGGATGATGATCAGTGAGAATTATATGGATATAAATGTTATGAATTATGCAAATATAAGATGTTTTAATTACCTTAACATCATAACTCCTGATACAAAATAATGTTAAGTCCAAAACTGGAAATACTAAAATCATGTACTTAAACCTATAATACATGCAGTTTTAAAAAATATGAGATCAACTGTGATAACCTGACAGATATGCTAATCCTTCAAATGTGATACTCTAAATTTAACAAATTAAAAATACATTATAAATCTCTGTCTTATTGACACAAATCAGTATAAGTTTTTAAATTATTCAATGATATGATCCAGTAATATTATATTACATGGTATACTCCAAACCAAGTAGAATTCTGTGTAATACAGTAAGGTTGGTTAATTTGGGTCCCACATTAATGGAAAAATGTTATCTGACAAAGATTTGATTCTGAATAAATAAGATGCTTTTCAAGCTTCTCTAAAATTACTATGGCAACACAGGCTATGTCAACCACTGAATAAAGAATATGTTTTTAACATCACAACAAAAACTCTGCCAAATTATTCTAAATAAAACCATTTTCTTAATGTGTAGGTTATTATTATGGGCTGAATCATGTCCCCCTAAAATTTATACGTTGAAGTCCTAACTCCCTAGTACCTCAGAATGTGACTGTATTTGGAGAAAGTCTTTTAATGAGGTAATTAAGGTAAAATGAGATTATATGGGTGGACCCTAACCCAACATGACTTGTGTCCTTATAAGAGATTAGGAAACAAACACACAAAGAGGGAAGACTATGTGAAGACACAGGAAAAGGACAGCCATCTATTAGCCAATGACTAAAACCACAGAAGACAACCCTGTTGACACCTTGATCTCAGACTTCTAGACTTTAGAACTATGAGGAAATAAATTTCTGTTATTTAAGCCACTCAGTCTGTTACACTGTTATGGCAGCCCTAGCAAACTAATATAGTCATAGTAAAGTTGTGTAGGTCATAATAAAGCAGAGTGACCTCATGTAAAATGTTTAATATTTTATATCTGTCAAAATAGAATCTGTTTTCCTCTCAAGTTTTTACACTAGCATGAATAGATTAATTCAATGAAGGAACTCTTTAATCAGGGAAAGATCATGTTTTATTTATAAAATTCAATCATCAGAGCATAATTTTGCTGAAATTATATATATATTTATATGTTTACTATAATGTTTACAGGAGTTCTTTTTTTTTTTTAAGAAAAGGTTGGGAGATGAGAGTGGTCAACAATATAATTGAAAAATTATATAGATATTTCTATTTGAATTTCAGAATAGTGATCCAATCACAAGTCAGAAGATTCATTCTTTTAAATTTTTAATAGTCAATATTATAATCTTTTTGGATATAGATTATTTGATCAGTAATACTAATTATCCTAAGGAAAAAAAAAACTTGACTGACCAATCATTAATTTACATTAATTTGACGTAGCCATTTTTCTGAAGGACCTGTAAGTGTAGGTATATAGGTACAGGTAGTATGTGTAAGCAAATGTCTTAGGCTGCAATACGGTATCAATTCAAGTGTGTTTACAGCACCTTTGCCTTTCGGAATCTAGCAGAACAGAATCCACAGGCCCTTCAAAGTATAGGACGACTAAACTTACTAAGTTATAGGTCATAGGTTCATATCACAGTAGTATGCACATATATGAATCAAAAAAGGTCCATCTTACACATTTCATTCATACTGATAGAGCATTAAGGAAATAGAAAATTAACTTGAAAATAGGCTGAAAGGCTAAAAGGGGCAAACATTCTGAAACACTCAATGTCCAACAATTGACTACTGTAATAAAATTAAACATTAATATGGAAAGTAAAATGCAGAATCTCAACTATTCTTTTAGACAATTTTTTTTTAAGTAGAAAAATATTTGCAAAGACCTTTCAAATGTAATTTTGATAGAGTGTCCAGGTTCAGCTTCAATCACCCATTCACAATTCAGAGAGTCTTTATAGTATCCTGGCCATCCTGGTGAGAGAATCAATCCACTGGGAGCTGAAAAATGGCCACCACATGGAGCTGAAAAATAAAATAAGAGAACAAGAAAAAACACAAATTTTAGAACAAGTTGCAGAAAATATTTTTAGTACTAACTGTATTTTTTAAAATTAATTTTGCATGTACATATTAAATGTTATTTAATATTGTTTTTGAAAGTAAAATTTAATCCAGTCATTCTATTATTGAATGATTATTTTCCCTAAAAAAAGTAATTTACTTTTTGAAATATGGCTTAGTTACACACTCAGCATGTCAGATAAACTCAAGTCTCCCAATTATATCCCTTAAATATGTTCTTGTGTCTCCATCATTTTCAAAACTTGAAAAAAATATAAGCTGTTAGTTTTACTGCCTTTTATTTTCTGATTTATGTATCAAATACTGTTAATTCATGCTATACAGTGTCTAAAACTTCGATCTTCCTTTTACCAGAGTCCCTATTACAATTTTAGGCCTTCATTCATTCAGTCTCTTCCCTGATTTCCCATCTGCTAATTTCTCTCTTGCTTCAATCCAGCTGTCAGAATAATGTCCTTCAATTTACAGTTTCATCATACCATTTGCTTTCCTAGACAGGTACCTTGATCTCTTCTCCCTTTAACATCAGATTCAACTCAGCTTATCATTTCAAGAATTTAATCTTCTGCTTTCCCCTAAACTCATACACAATTGAAACCATAATCATAGCATTTTAATCCCAGTAGGTACTGATAAGGTAATTTAGTGTAAGCACCTCATTTTGAAGAGAAATAAACCAAGTTGAAAGAACAACTTGTTAAAGTTCACAAGACCTGAAAGCCTCAAAAGTACTTTCAAGTCAGTTTTTACAAAATAGGACCTCAAAACCAGTCCTCTCCCATTATTTCCAATATTGGTAAATGAAACCACCATCCATGGATTTGCATAGCCCAGAATGTTAGAAGTAGTCATCTTTCATATTTCCATTATCCTTACTATTTATTCCCATATCCAATCCATCCTCAAGCCCAGTCTTGTTTCTCTATCTCTATAGCTACCAGATTAAATTACCATAATTTCATCTCTGGTATAAACCCTCCTAACTGACCCTCTTAATTGGTCTCTCCTCATCCATGCTAACTATCCTCCACACTATGGCCAGAGTAATTGTTTAAACCTCAAACACTTTTAAATGGCATTTTTCTGTGTTGACCAACAAGGCCTTGAATGACCCTAGCTATTGCCTTACACTCTAGCCTACACTCCAAACTTCTCCCCTTCACTCTGCAGCCCAGCTGCATTAGCCTGTTCTATACCTTCAGGAGGTATACAAAGTGGGGGGTGGGGGTGGGGAATGAAGCAAAGAGTATTTGAATTATTGAAAATTATTTGGAAAGAAAAATAGTCAAATGTATACTATATCGGCTTTTCAACACATTAGATAGAGACCCTTCCCAATGACTTACTATGCTATATTTTTATTTTCTTTAATTCTTTCCATTTAAACTCTATCTCATGTGTTTATATTTTTGTCATTGTTGTTTAATTGTTTATTTCAGTTTTACCTTACAGAATTTCTAAAACCTATTGTTCTAGACACTGTTTTTACACTTTTTCATTCTTTAAGTAATTTGATATAGCCCAAATAAAATAAGAAATATTTAATAAATTGGCCTAGGAATCAAGCATTACTACAAAATGTCCATTTGAGAAAAATATTTTCTGTGAAATTGCCAAAATTTATTTGTATGAGAAAGAGCTTTCATATAAAACTAAATTTTCTTCCTTAGTAGAATTTGATTTTGTTTCTTAAAAAGCTTTCAAAGGAGACCATTTTGATGAGGATTATTTACTCTTCCTTGCTATGATGACTCATAATTAGGTTTCCTGTAGGGTTATTATGTATTTCAAAAATAATATTATGTGCATAACAGTCATTTAAACTACCATATTTTAAAAGACAGAGTAAAGTATTTTGGTGAGTGAAGGTCCTGGAAATATAGAAAAATCCCAATATGTTATCAACTCAAATTGTTCTAGGAAAGTACCTGTGCACTTCAGTCTAATCATGATTGAAAGAGGTAATCAGTCATAAAATTAGCAATTGAGTAATGGGCCATTAAAGATTAAAAAGTAGAGTACCCAGAAGCATTTCAGCTGGTCCCTCAGTCCAACATGTTAGAGAGGCAGAGTTAGGAAGGAGCTTTAAAGGAAAGGAGTAGCATAAAGATATGGTGACTGTTTGTTTCCTGAAAGGACTTTCCCAAATAGTGACCCTGCTACAAAGTGAGTCTTCTCCTAATTAACATACTACATTCTGAACTGGCTTCTTTCTCTCACACATAGGGTTGGAACTTTACAAAATTATTATCTCAAAAGTATGGAGACAGCCTCCCCAAGAGAGTGTGAAACCTAAGCGAAGAAACAGATGTTAAGTGCAGATCAGTCGAGAAAAGCCTCATGATCACAGTGACTAGCAGCCACATGGCAGGAGGATGTTCATAGAAAAGCCATGGTGGAGCAACAGCAGCAGAACATGGAGGGGACAAAGTGCAGGACAAAATAAGGGGACACCAAGTGTAAAGAAAACGTTCAAGAGAAAAAGGAAAAAGAGAAAGCTTTGGAAAGCTAAAATAACTAATGGTAATAAAAATAACAAAGATTTGAATTTGTAAAGAGAACCTTAACTATAACATGAATAACAATACAAACAGAAAGGCAATAAAGTTAATTGCCCAAACCTTACAATTTTGCCACATCCATGTACTGCTTATATAATTAATGATTTTCTTTAAATAGACTTACTTTTATTTTAACTTAAATGATTTCTTTAAACTTGCTCTAAGCAAAAATATCTGTAAAATCATTGCTTTTATGTATTAGTTATATTTTTCTATAATGCCTAAAAATATGTACCTATTGAAATTTAAGAAATGCTTATATATATAACACCTAAAAGCTTGTGTACCTCCAAGTATAAACATTCTGTAGTCTAAGAAAGACTTCTGTAAAAGACAGTATCTTTGACTGAACAAAGGAAACTTGGAACATATGGAAAACAGAAAGGAGATCAAGATACAGGGATTTATTTTCAAGTCCTATTCACTCATTCATCATTTACTCATTCATATTTCAGTCATTCAGCAAACAATTGTGTGTCAAGTGTGCGCCCACGTGGTATTTGTACTACTTCTAACATTTATCAAATGTTTCCTAGGTGCCAGGCACTATGTAAGAAGTCCTTTGTATTATTTTATGTAATACTCAAAATAATCCAACCACATATGTAGGTAAGAACATTGATATGTAGAAAATTTAAATAATTTGCACATCAGCTAGCAAGGATTTGAACAGAGGTAATTTGACTCTAGAAACTTCTTTACAAATGCAATTAAGGTATTCTTTTACCACACTGCCCATGTGCAAAACACAGAAACATAATCATAAAAGGTAATAATGTCATAAATTATATAAGAAAGATATGTCCATGGGACAAGGGGTCTGGAAGAGGACAGGAATTAAGGCTTCACAGAAGAGATTCTATTTAATTTGAGTCTTCAAGGATGAGTCTTTTCACCAGGAGAAAAAGAGAGAGAGGATATTGTAAACGGAAGAAACAGCATGTGCTTAAGAGCAGAATGCTGAATTAGCATGTTTTTGAGTAATGCCAGTTACCTTTTTTAGGGAACAAAGAAGTGAGGAGAGATGAAGGAAGAAGAGTAGAAAAGGACCTAATGGGACTTCCCTGGTGGTCTAGTTGTTAAGAAACCATGCTTCCGCTGCGGGGGGCATGGGTTCAATCCCTGGTCAGGGAATTAGGATCCCACATGCCATGCAGTGTGGGCCAAAAAAAAAAAAAAAAAAAAAAGGACCTGATATGCTATATTAAGGAAAGTGAATCATAGAAAAATGAAAAATTGTAGGCAAGGGGTGGGATAGGGAGGGTGGAAGGGAGACGCAAGAGGGAGGGGATATGGGGATATATGTATACGTATAGCTGATTCACTTTGTGATACAGCAGAAACTAACACACCATTGTAAAGCAATTATACTCCAATAAAGATGTTAAAAAAAAACTGTAGACAAAGGCTACATAAACATATATAGACAAATAATACAATTTTCATGTAAATGAAAGTTACAGTTACAATGAACTAGAAGCAGAGTACCTGGAGTTGATGCAATCAATTAGGAGACTGTCACAATTATCTAGGAAGGTATAATCAGATTCTGATATATGGTGGTAACAGGAAAGGGCTAAATATGGAGATATTTAGGAGACAGACTCAAAAGCATTTATTGATTACATGCAATGAGAGAGCAAGATGAAGGAGTCTAAATTGGTCACGGGGCCCCTGGCATGTACAACATTATGGAAGACAATTCCATTCACCAAAATAGGAAACACAAAACAGGAAGGAATTTTATATGGAAAGATAATAAGATTCAATATTGAGGCTAAAAGGTCTGTGAAATATCACAAGAAACAACAGAAAATAGAATCTGGAGCTTTTAGTTATACTACGTGTCATTTTCAACATAGGCTGATGTTAAGACTTCAATATAAATAAAAGATTAAGGTGAATACTTAGAGAAGAAAATAAAAGAGGTTTAAGATGTAACCTTAGAAAAAATATTTTAATTTAATACAATTTAAGTAGGTACTGACCATTATGCATTATAACACAACAATGGGGCAAGGCTGGGATGGACTATTTCTGTTTGGGTCTTCCTCTCTCCTAACTGTGTGTGAATTCAGATGATTGTAGCTGGTAAGATAAATAAATACCTAAAGTTTAGTAGCTTAACACCGTAGTTTATTTTTCACTTGACCAAAATGGCCTTCATCTTGACTAAACTTTAAACAGGCTTCTTTAAGACTCTCAACCCGTCACCCAACTTCCTCCATTACTTTACCACTAGCTCATCTCAGCCCTTACAAACCTTCCCTCAGTGCATTTGAATTCAATCACTCCTCCTTATTGCAATAGTCTTGAAAAAAGTCTTCCTTGCCTGTTTAACTCTGGTGAAATTTTTCTTTGATACACTCATGTAACAGTACAATGAAGCGTGCCTATCAGCAAAACAGCCATGCTCCTTCTAGTCTCTTAAGACCCAGGATGACAAAGCCTCAGCCATTTTCAGCAGGCGATTTTCTAGGTTGCCATGGAAGTCATTTCCATTTTAGCTGGCAGGAAAGGAAACAGAGAATAGAGGACTACTCTGTGTATGCTTTTTATGGACCACAGCTTGGACGTTATTTACATTACTTCCACTTACTCACTTGGCCATACCTAACTTCAAAGGAGGCTGTGAAATGAAGTCCCTCAGCTGGAGAGCTATTTCCTACTTACAACTCTGTATAATGAATGGGGTAAGAGCTTAAAGGTAAACAGCTGGGCATTTCTGCTATGCCAACTAAGACAGTCATAATGCTTTCCAGTTTAGAGTATGCTTTTATGTACATTACTTAACTTAATTACTTTAATAAGCTTGTAGCATAAAAATGCTTGTTTCTTTTTTATGCCAGTTTTGCAGGTAAGGAAAAAAATTATCAAACATATGACTTGATGAGAAACACAGATCTGGGTAGTAGCAGAGGTGAGATTCAAATTCAAATCTTCAAATTCCAAGTTAGAAACAACTTCCATGATAGATGTATTGGATTAATTTTCCAAGAGAGATATTTATTTAAGCATATCTATTTTCCTTAAAATAGGTTTAATGAAGACAAATGGATAGTTAGGGGGATAGAATATTCAACCCAAAGTTTTTAATGTAAATTTGAGATTCTAACCACACAATTTTAAGTGCTTCCCTGACATTAATTTATTTATTATTCATATATTTATTAATTCAAAAAATTATTTAGCTTTTGATGTATATAAGATACTATGCCAGGTGATGACATTTTTTAAAAAACCTATATGACATTATATCTGTCCTCAGGAGACCCGCAGTTTCTACAAGGAAGACAGGCACAGCTAACATGAAGAATAAATATATGCTTGAGCCAGATAGGCTGGAAATGTAGGGAAGAGACAGGTGACATCCCAAGGGCATTAAGAAAGAGTTCTTGAAGGAGATTTTGTCAGAGGTGAGTTTGATTAAAAAAAAAAAGAAGAATAGAAGATAGGGGTAGAGGGACAGAAAGAGCAGAGAAAGAATAAAGTGAGAAATACTGAAACCAAGCAGTATGCTGTGGCGCCCTCCCCGGTACAAAAGCTTCTCCATATACCCAATTCCTTGTTTGTAGGAAAATAGCTTCAGCCTCCTAGACTTTCCCTGAGTTCCAAAGGGCAGATTCAAAGAGTTATTAGTCTGGTAAGTGAGGAGATGGAGACACAAGGGAAAAGCAGTCAAGAAACAATAGTGCAGCAGTAAAGCATGGTCCTGGTTCCTCTCCAAGTGGTATACATAACAATCCATCTTTGAGTTCTTCTACTGGAACTGAGGCCTCCTCCCAGGTGCAGGATGGTAACCAGGCTGAGCACAAGATTCCTGGAATACCATCCTGTTACCTCACCACCAACCAATCAGAAGAAAGTCACACACCCTGCAGCTCTCACTCCAAATTTTGCCTTTAAAAACTCTTCCCTGAAAACCATCAGGTAGTTGGGGGTCTTTTGAGCATGAGCTGCCCATTCTCCTTGCTTGGCCTTACAATAAACCTTTCTCTGCTCCAAACTCTGACTTTTCGGTTTGTTTGGCCTTGCTGTGCATCGGGCACACAAACTTAGGTTTGACAACAATACTAATGTATGAGGGAAAGTCAAGTAGTTTTTTGTTTCTGAAGCTTATAGTTAGTGGAAAATGAGGAGAGGAACTTTTGGTTTCATGCAGTGGTTACTTTCAAACATTTGCGGATACCTAGAGGTGAGTTTAGATTAAAAACTTGTTAAAATGCAGATTCCCAGAACACACATCTAGTAATTATAAGGTAGGACCCAGAGGGCATTGTTAACAAAACCCTCACTCCACTCCAATCCCTCAGGTCATTTTATAGCTCTTGGACCACAGACCAAGCTGACAAAATCTAAGAGGATATGGCTAGTCTGTAGCTCCGAGATGCTCCTCGATAATCACTCAGGTTCCTGGGATAAAGAGGTAATTTCCATCTGTTAGTGAAATACAGATTGTTGCCTCTAACTTCTCCCCATTTTAAATAATGAAAACAAAGCATAAATGGTAAAGTAGAAATAGTTCATTTATCCTGTTTCATTTTTCTAAGGCCTGAAGAAAGTCTGTTATAAATAATTTTCATTGGAGTGATGACTCATTTCTGTGTTACTTTGAGTAGAATTGAGACCATGCACCTCAAATTGGGACTTGAACCCACATGCTGGGACTCAAACCCAGCCAAAAGCCTGATTGGGGCTTGAACCCACACATCCAAGACTCAAAGCTGGCCAAAACCCTGATTGGGACTTGCACTCATGTAGCTGGGACTTGAACCCGGCCAAAACCCACAGTCTTCCAACTGAGATCACACACCTGGTTTCAGGACTTAATGAAGCTCAGGTTCTTGATGTCTCATCATAGAAAGAATTCAGTGTGAGACAAAGTGATAGGTAAGAAGTGGATTTATTTAGAGAGAAACACACTCCACAGACAGAGTGTGGGTCATCTCAGAAGGTGAGAAAGGCACCAAGGTATGGGGTTTTCAGTTTTTATAGGGGTGGGTAATTTCATAAGCTAATGAGTGGGAGGAGTATTCCAGCTATTTCAGGAAGGAGAGGAGATTTCCAGGAATTGGGCCACCACCCACTTTTTGATCCTTATGGTTGGCCTTGGAACTGTCATGGTGCCTGTGGGTGTGTCATTTAGCTTGCTGATGTGTTACAGTGAGTGTATACTGAGGCTCAATGTCTAGTGGAAGTTGAGTTGTCCGCCATCTTGTACCCATTTGGTCCTAATCAGTTTATGTCATGTCCTCGGGCTATGTCATTCTTTCAAAGGTTGTGCCCTGCCCCCTTCCCTCCTGCTTCAGAATGGACAAATTCAAAATACCCAGTATGCTTTAAGATATGTATGAAGAGTCAGAAGTGTTTCAGACTGTATTCAGCTAAAATTCTTTTGAATAAAAATGCTTCAGAATTTTGGTGCTCTTTCATCTGAGAAGTGGCACTTAGGTGCTCAGAAGGGAATTGAGGACCAGAAGAAGAGCTAGGTTTTGATCTTGGGGATTATAAACAATGAAGGTTACATTTCTTTCCTTTTTTTCTTTTTTTAATTTTTAAACTTGCTTTATGGTTGGTTATAGGTGTGGTAAGTAATCACCTGCTCTGTCTAACCTCAACACACTGGATGATGTTTCAAAGAAAATTATGGGAAACAAGTTGCCTCTCTCTCTTGGATAAAAAGAGAAAGTCAGAAACATAGGGATTAAAGTGTCAGAAATGCAGACAAGCAATCACAGCTCTGAACCTCTTTCCATTTTGATAACCCCTTCTACCCTTCCCCTACCCAGCTCCACAGAAATTAGGAGCAAAACCCTGCAGAGTGCTATTAGTTTTCCCTATGGTAGTCCTCTAGGAATTTAATACTACCTTAATATGTAACTAAAAGAGGAGTCTATTATTAGACATGAATAGGTATATGTGTGTGAACACACATTCTCTCTATGAGAACCACAATATATTCTGATCTATGCATCAGACTGTTACTCTAATTGCTCCCTCAAACGAACTCCCTCCAGAGAGTGCAACGTCTGTGAATGAGAAGGATTTCCTTCCCTTTGAGGCTGAGATTCAAGAGAAAAGTCCTTATCCTCAAAGGGGAAGTTCATTGGCATGCAAGTCCAGCCTTGCTGTCAAACAGTTCTCCAGGGACCCTAGTCCCATCCTATTCACTCAAGGAATTCTCTAAGATATCCCATTACAGTAAAAAGGAACTTAAGCCATAGTTATGCAGGGAGTTCTCTACTGAGGGCAAGGAAGTTCTTGCTTGAGTAGGCATTTTATGGAATATTCTGAAATCGGTGGAATGAAAACAGAAATTGGTTTCTTTCTTTCTCTCTTTTTCTCTTTCTTTCTTTCTTTCTTTCTTTTCTTTTCTTTCTTTCTCTTTCTTTCCTTCCTTCCTTCCTCCCTCCCTCCCTCTCTCCCTTCTTTCTTAATTACTGCCTTCAAACATGCACTGACAAATCTCCCTCTCCTTAAAGAAGTGTTGGGCACATCCTTGAAAATTCTCATCACTTACAGTATTAAAAAACTTGGTCCAATCCAATTTAAAATTCTGTCTTATTTCCTAAACCTACCCACCCAAGGTGCATCTTTGAGCACCTTGGAGGATGGGGAGGAGGTTGCTGATGGAGGACCAGCACTTGCTGATTCATTCCTCCATTCGCTTCAGCAGTTGGAGCAGAGAAGATGCTGTATCCTTTCTCAGCATGTCCCCTTCCTCTTCCCTTTAGGTCCTTTTTCCTGTGGGGTGTTAGGGCTAAAATGAGGAAAAGTGTGCTGTCACAGTCTTCTCCTGACTGTTGCTGTTTCCTCACTAACTCTAACTGGTCCCTGAGATTTTCTATTTGTCAGATATGGAAAATGTTTTGCTCTTTCCATAAGGATAATAAATGAGTTCTTTGTAAAGGCCAAGAATTAGAAGGGTGGCTTCTCACTTCTATCAGGAAATTTCCTGATAGAAGAGAGATCAACCTTTTCCAGTTACCTCCCTGCTTTCACCCCTGACAGTACATCCTATGGTGTCTGGTTGTTGAGTTTCTTTTACCTAGTGGCTAAGCCAGGGTACCTTCTTTGGTATTCATTTGATGCAGAGGAAGCTCACATCATTGACTTGCTAAATGATTTCAACTAGCCAGCTTTCCCTCTCTTTAATCTGTCAGTTTTGATAAATTTTCTTTCTCTTGTTCATTCAGCATAGAAGGCAGATCAGCAAGTACACTGTATAATCAGATATCCACCTGGCGATTCTAGTTCCTCTTTTTCACAGGAAACTACATTCCCTTATGAGGGATTCTTTAGAGTCCTTCCCCTTAACTTGGCTTGAAGAGGAGACTAGCATCCTCCTTCCTATGGGGAGATAAAGGAAAAGATGAACAACTTTTGACTCCAACAGTTTAGGTAGGTAGGTACGTAGGTAGGTAGATAGATAGATATAGATCTCAATTTCCCTCAGTTTTCTTTCGCTGCTTATATAAACTGGGAGTGGGATATCTGAGGTTATGATTGAGAGAAATGAGTCAGTTAGAACCCACTTAATAAGCCACAAAGGAGGTATCTGGACCTCAATTTTTTATGGACAGGGATACTGCAACATTTTTCTCCTTAGCTGGTATGGTATAAGTTGTCATTCCCAAAGTAACAGGAAATTTTGCCTGTATACCTTGTTAGTCATGCATTTTGCTTTCACTGTTTTTCTTCTCAGGGAAGCTACAATGATAACAATATTAGAAATTATTATAAATCTTCACAAGGAAGGAAAAACTTTCTTTCAGTTAGTCTTAACTCAGCATCTTAATTAAATCAACCACTTTGAGCCAATAGCATTCACCCAAGTCTTCCAATGTATTTTATTAAATATAACCCTCTTTATCTATAAAGCAGTTCAATGAATGTATTACATCCTAATTATATTCAAGAACACGACCATGTAATCCAGAAGGCCAACATTCTATTTCCATTTTTATTGAGGGGATTGCTTTAGATCAAAGAGGGCATTGCTAGCTACAGTGAAGAGGGCATGGGAGACAAGGAGCCAGGTAAAAAGGAGGAGAGAAGCAGATAGTATATACGTATCAGGGCCTTCTGAGTCCCATAAGAGAAATAACTATGAAGAAACTAAGTGGTGGGCATGGGTAAACTGAATAACAAACCGTTTCTACAGAACTGAATAGGAGAAAGGGCAGAAGCAATGAGACCAGTTACAAGACTGTTGCAGTAATCTAGGCCAGAGATGATGGTTGCTGGGACAAGGATGTCAGCAGTTAAGGAAGTGAGAAGTAGATGGGTTTTGAATATAGGTATTCAAGGTAGAGCTAACATATTTTTCTGATGGATTGTGTATGGTTGTGATAGAAAGAAAGGAGTCAGGAATTACTCCCAAGAGTTTTCGCCTGAATTACTGGAAGAATGGAGTGCTATTAATGATAGAGAAAGTCTGTGACAGTATCAGGTTTGGAGTGACCGGGGGGATCTGATCAGTTTTGGACAGGCTAAGTTTGAGATGCCTATTAAACATCTAAGTGGAGATATTGAGGCAGAAGTTGAATAGATGAGTCTGGACTTCAGGACAGAGAAGTAGAAGAATGTAAATTTGAGAGCCATCAACACACAGGTGTTATTTAAAGCTGGAAACTGGATGAAAAGTATGAATAGACTGAGTGGAAATAAGAGAAAATATTCAAAACCTAGCTCTGGAACACATACAAACAGAGATCATAGAAATGAAGAGAAACCAGGAAGAGAGACTAAAATGATCCTGAGTAGTATATTTATTAAAATGAAATTTAATAAAATATACAACTTTTAGATTCGTCCAACATTTTTCATGAACAGTTAAATAATTTTATAACTTTATTAAGGAACATTTGATTTTAAAATGTAGATGGCATGTATTTCAGATTTTATAAAGAAATAATGAATACATTTTAACCCAACTCTCATTTTTTTTTTCCCACTCTCATTTTTGGTCTGCAAATAAATCCTTCTCATCCTTCAGTCTACATGAGTATAATTAGGTAGCATTTTTTTTATAATGACATTCACCAATGAATAATAAATCCTCATATCCAGGAACAGTTTCCTTATATGACTGCAACAGAGACAGAAAATAATGTATGTCCAATTGTCCTGCTTTTTAAAACAGAAAACTCTAGATAACAGTGCTCACTGCTTGTGAGATAGCCTGTTTTATTCAGCTCATGTAATTTATTTCTGTTACCGTCTAGCTCTTATAAGCATCTGAGGTTATGACATTGGGCATTTGGATCTATTAGTGGACTCAGATCCATCAAAACCTCCATTTTATGGCAGTTGGCTTCACCAAACTAGAGGACATAAGTATCCAGATGAATTTGAGCTGAGGGCACGTGCTGGAACAATATGTTCTGGATATGCAGTAAACTCACAGCTATATTTAAAAACAAGATAGCTAGGAAAAGGTACAAACAAAAGATAGGACCAGAAGCACTTGTAAAAAGTTCATGACAGAGCAGACTTAAAGCCAATTTACCATCTAACCATAGACTCGTTCCCCACTACAAAGGGTCTCGTGCATCTGATAAAGTGAATCAAAGCTGAGAAAAATAAGTTAATGATGGTTGTACTCAAGAAAGAAGGTCTCAGACAAAATAGACTTTAAACAATAAATGGTAAAAAGAGACAATGAAGACAGAAGGCCAAATAATGATGCTCAGATCACTTGAGGTATGGACAATAAGGCAGGTATGTCTCAATCCTTTGGAGCTAGCCCTTGGACAGGAAGAAAATAGGTGGGCAGAGACCAGTAGGTTTCCTAAAACCACTAAGGAAACCTCTCTGAGTGGGTCAAATATTATACCTTAAATGTTGCCTTCTATGTAGCAGTATTAGTCACAAGGAATAGTCCAGTGACTAGAAATCCTATGGGATTTTACTGTATGAGAAAAAGATTCCAGGATTTGTGGGTAAGGGCTGACTCCAGTTTGCATTGCTTGGTGCAGTAAAAAAAATCTAGTAGCCCACTAGTCCTTTGAGAAAAATGAGTAAAAGCACCATCTTACCTGTGTTTCAGAAGACACACACACACACACACACACACACACACACACACACACAGGTGAAGTGAGAAATAAATCCAAATGTACTTAAAGTTGTCCCTTCCCTCCCTATTCCAAATTTCCTAGAACCAAGGCTGATAGAAGCAACTTTGAAGGATACATGTGGGTGAGCCTGGCAATGCCCTCAGAGGTCCCTGAAAGGAATTCTGATCACATAAAAAGAAGGAAAATGAGTGAAGAAAGAAGGGATTCCAAGGGGAAAGATTCTTATAAGAAAATTGCACTTCCCGAGGGCTGAATTTACGGAGGACACTCACAAGGTGCCCAATAAGGCGCTTGGGCTGTGTGAAGAATGAATGTGAGGGGACTACAGCAGAAGAGAAGGAGAGTGTTTATGCAGTTGCTATGAGTGGGAAGCTTTGGTGGAGAAAGAGGAAGAAGATTTTTAGGAAGATTTCTAGGTAGAAAATCATGAAAATCCCTGTGTCAGCCCATTAAAGGAGACCTATGATAACCATTCACACTGTTCTTCATGGTTTTAGGATGTCTTTGAAGTCACCATGCAGAGACTGGCCCTAGATAGAGCCAGTTATATTCAGGCTACTGTCTAGGTGTGGGTGAAAGAGTCATTTATTGTTACTAAATTGAGTTACTAAATTGAATTCAAAGTGAATGGTTTCAATGCTAATTATAAAAATTAATGTATTTTGTTTTCAATTAGCAAAACTGAAAGATCACAAGACTTTATAAAGCATCAAATCTTTCTTCCTCATGAGGAAATTCGATCACCCCATTCTAAAGAAAAAGGTTCAAATTTTCACAAAGATAGCCTAAATCTATCCTTAGCTAATGTATCAGTGTTGAACTTCAGGTCAATGAATAAAATGTATAACCCAATTCTGTTAACAATTGTATTTAAGCTATCCAAAATAAATCTAAGTTCAGCTATGCGATCACAGAACTGAAACATGTGATTTCATTTCTCCCTTTTGGTTTGAAGAATTCTTATTCAAGGCCTATGGCTGACAAAAAGTTTCTTTTCACTTTTCTCAAAGATTTTCCACAGTTTTAGGGTTGAAGACTGGTTGATGTGGGTGGACCACTAATTTGCCAATATGCCTAAACTTCTACACTACTGTGACAGAGAGGAGTTGTGGGGAGAAGGCAATCTTTAAGTAAGTTGAAGCCCTGGGTTTTCTTATCAAAACTTTTTATAGTGACTTCCTTTGCTCTATAAATTCTGATTAAAACAAATTCTTTCTGTTTTCTAATTTTAACACACAGCAATCCATGCATATTAGCAATTTTTAACAATACATTTGATTTTGGAGTTTTTTGTGTGAAGAAAATAAAAGTAGAAAGTTATTTGTATTAATGAGAATACATAAACATGTACATATTTCACTATATAAAGTGTTTAATACGATGATAATAAAAAAGTTTTAGCTAAAATATTAAGCATATATTGGAAGCTGTGAGAACGCCCCAAAAGAAAAACTATAATAAATAATAAGCAAAACTTTTCTGTCAAAATATGGAAGGTCTAAAGAACAAAGATTATAGGCAGAGAGAGCTTCCAGACATAATTCTTTGTGTAAGTTGGAGTGGCTGTGTGGCAGCTTGGGGAATGGGGGAGGAAGTGGTGTGATTAAAAAAAAAAAGAAGGAAAAAAAAGAAAACAGGAAGAGAAAAACAAGCTTTCCTCAGCTAGTCTCAGGCTCTTCTCATTAGTACCTAAGTAGAATTCAGGCAAAACTAAAGGAAATCTTTACAAACCTTAATCAGAGTCTTAGAAATGAAACCCACCAGAGTTAGTTATACAGGAGCTGAAATCAGTCTGCTTTATTGGGTGGGACCTGGATCAAAACACAGCCTGGGATGTGGCAGGTAATCTGGCAAGTGCCACTGTACGATCGCTTCCAGCCCACTACCATTCTGCCTTCCCTGGCTCCAGCCTTATCCTTGGTGATGTTCCTACCTCGTGTTGGATCCAGAAATTGGCAGGTGAGCCAGCCAACTGCATGTAATTCCACTCACATATGAAGAAAAAAATATTCTTCTCCTTTATACAGTTCTCTTTAGCATGTCTGAAAGGCCTACTGGCCTGTGCCAACTTAGTTCTGAATATTTTGTTTCACTTATTTTTAAAAGTTAAACACCATTCATTTTTCATGGTGAAAAATCTCACTGAAATTGCTCTCTCAAATAAAGCAGCAATTCATCAAATGATTCGTTGATGTCAACCTCATTATTCTCACCACCCCATGCAGCTAGGCACCAAGCAGCTCCTAAACCAACACCCAAGTTAGGCAAGTGAGAATCCAATGAGATTCAATTATCTGGAGGTAGTCTCTGCCTGTCCACTGAAACTGTAAACAACTCCCAGTGCAGGGGAGGGAGAGGCTCAGGTCATGTCACTTCCAAACTAACGTGGCTTCCTGTTGCCATAGGATAATTTCTAATCTGCTTAGCACTCTTTACAAAGCATTTCATTCTTCAGAGGTCTCTGTATTCATCAAACCCTGTCCCTCTATCCTTCACTCCAGTCACATTGAACCAGTACTATGTCTTCTGCCTGAAACAAACTTTTATCTCCTACTTTTCCTTCAAATACTAATGTAGGCTTTCCTGACTGATTCCCCAAGTCTAGGTCAGGAACTATGGTTAAAAGAACGAATGAGCTCCAGGGCAAATTGTGATGGAAAAAATTTAACACTACTTTCATTTTTCTCTTTTTATTTTAGTCCTGTATTGTGCAACTCCATTATGTTTTTTAAACATAATAGCATAGTCATAGCCATTGTCAGGGTAACCCCTACTAAGCCCATAATATTTGAGGTTTGGAAAAGAACAGTGAAGTCATCTAGTTCAGCCCCCTGATGTTACAAATGAGAAGGTGATTAGAAGAGGAGGGAGATGTTAATTGAAGGGACTAAGAGGAAAACTTAATTGCATGGTCTGGATTACTTCATCATGAGATATTATGAAAATGTTCAATTCAATGAAACTCAACATTTATAAGTAATAGCTGTATTATTCAATTGTCTGTTATATATTAAATATTCCCAATTTACCAGCTAGAAATTGAGAAAACAAAGGTTTTGGAAAGTATATATTAAATATTCTCAATTCACCAGCTAGAAATTGAGAAAACAAAGGTTCTAATGTCAGTTTGGGCACAGCTAACAAGAATAATTGGGAAAGCAAGAAAAAGAAGAAACCACTTAAAATTGTCACCTAATCACTACATGGTGACCTACTAAAGGGTGTTTAATGGCCCTAGTTCATTTGTCTTAGTAAAAGTCCTTTTATATATTTTTAAATAAAATGGATGTGTAACCTTAGAGTAGGAGAAAAATAGAATTCAGAATGTTACTTCCTACCGTGACAATTCTAAATAAACCCCCCCAACGCTCTTATAGATTCTATATTGAAACGCTATATACTTGATATGTTTTAGCTTTAAGATGATCATCCTTCCTTCTTACCAATATGATTTGTGACTTTATGCAACTATATATATTCAAAGATATACAGGTACTTCCAAACATTGTGCATGTATATACAGATACATAAAACACACATATATTTTGTCCTGAACTTTCTTGACTGCATTTCATTGGGCAAATCAAAATTGAAAAAAAAAATGTTTAGTGAACTATGCCTACCAAAATTATACATTTTAAATAATGGGTGCTTTAGCATAAATTTATTTATTATGATTAATAATAGTTAATGCTTTTTAAAAAATAAATTCAATTTATACCATGAATAGTTAAAAGACCAAGAAAAATATGACTGGAAATTATAAAATATACTCAGCTGTAACTATGAAATATATTAAAGGTACTCTACACATGCAACCAATATCTACTGTTTATTAATGTGTACCTTTTAATAAGAGCTCCTTTTAAAGGGAGCTTCTAAAAGATTTCTAAAAATTAAAATAATAAAAATAAAAAATAAATATTAAAAGTGTAATTTAACTACATACTATATGTCTAAAGTATAATGCTAAATGATATTTTAAGATTACAAGAGTCCTGGTAGAACAATGAATTTCCTGTTATGGTTTCTAGTGCATAGTTACGATGGAATTGTATTTTGCACTGACCATTGTGCTTACCTCCACATTTTGGAATTGGTCCACTCCACATCACTTTTCCATCCATAAGAATACACGTAATTGTTTCTGTTCCCTGGGTTTTAATAAATCCTTCTTCGCAAATAACTGAAATCGAACTTCCTAATTGAAAGTTGTCCCCAAACCGCCTTGCATTGATTGGTATTCCAGGATCAGGACACTCATTATGTCCAAATGCTTGAGAACAGCAAAAAAAGAGAAAAACACACAAACTAGCAGTATGAGACAGACCCTTGTGTATTGGGGATGAGAAAAATTGATTTTTAAAATGGTTATGCTCATTTCTAGAAAAGCCTTTATTTAAAAAAAAAAAAAAAAGAGAGAGAGAGGCTCTCCTCTGACCATACCTTTTTCTCTCTGATGTGTAATGTATGTAGTTGTTTTAAAATGTGAACTACACTCTACAATTACAAAATTTCAAAATAGAATTGTTTCTGCTTATTTCTTGAAATCATTTGCCTTATCTAAGCAAAAATATCCAGTATAAGCTGGACAGAATTCTAATTAATGTGAATACAGAGCAGGCTGATACAGAGCAGGTTGACTATGCCCCTTTGAAAATTTTTCTTGTGATTCATTGTTTGGAATGAAGAGATCATCTCACAGTGAGTATTAAAGTGAAATGTTTCAATCTAGTTATGAAAGTCTTACAATTTCTCTATAATTTTCCATATATCATTTAGTCTTTGCCATCCAGGAAAAGGGAAAAGAGCTAATTCTTTTGCAAACACCATGTTCTAGGCACTGTGATAGGAGCTTTAGATATATTGTCACCTCACTTAACATTTAGAATAGCCTGATGAGCAAAGTATAGCCATTTACTCTAAAGAGTAATGTGAGATTCAGAAAAAGTTAAGTAGCTTGCCTCAGATCATAGAGACAGTATTGAAATGGATCCCCTGGTCTGGCTTTAAAGTTTTTCTTCACAACATATATATTTTTAATATTTATTTATTTATTTATTTATTTTATTTTGGCTGCACCTGGTCACGGGATCTTTGTTGCAGCATGTGAACTCAGTTGCAGCATGCATGTGGGATCTAGTCCCCCCGACCAGAGATTGAACCTGGGCCCCCTGCATTGGGAGCACAGAGTCTTACCCACTGGACCACCAGGGAAGTCCCTCTCCACAACATATTGTATCTTGGATTATTTGTCTCATGTCTCTCCAGAGAATGTGAGTTCTTTAGTTCAGGGTCACTATCTTATTTTACCTTGTATCTCCCAGGATGCGTATTTAGCCCCGTCCCAGCAAGTAGCAGAAGTGTAAGGACAATATGCTTACTTAAATTTCTCATAGATTATAGATTACATGAGCCCTATAAATTTGCATTATAAATGTTTAAATTAGTATAATATAAGTGGAAGAATATTTAAAGTAGCAAAGTCTAAATATGTAAAACATATTTTAAGGGGTATTTACAATTTAATATTATACATACTGCATGGGTACATGCAGCTATTTTAAATTTTTTCACTAAATCATCACTGTGATACTGTTCATAAATTATATAATTGTATTATCTAGTCTCCTCATTTTTAAGTTAAACAGTATAAAATAACATTAAGGTAAATTCTAAAATATATAAAATTTATTTTGTAGGTACACTTATTTCTAATTATTGTTTTCTGCTGTGCTTTTAAACAGCTCAGTATCGATCCTGGTTGCTCTTATATATAATGCCTGCTGGATAATTTTTCAGAAAAAAACAGCAGTAGGAAGCATTGAATATAAGAATTTTAATACAATGGTTTAAATTATTTACTAGAGAAACAGAACAAGGAACAAGAGGCATATTTCCATAATACCTTCAAGATACCATACATATTAAAGTTAAAAATATTATTCATTTAAGGGAATTCCCTGGTGGTCCAGTGGTTAGGACTTGGTGGGGTCTGGGGTTCAATCCCTGGTTGCAGAACTAAGATCCCGCAAGCTGTGTGGCAAGAAAAGAAAAAAAAAAAAATATATATATATATATATATGCATTTAAGACAACATAAAACTGTAAATAGATAAATGTATATGTGTCTATATTTATACATATATATGAAATATTTTAAAAGGGACTTACAGATAAAGCAACCATTTTATACAGCATGTCTCTCTGACACATGTCACAGCTAATTCAACTTTAATGATGTGCAATTACATGTTGACAACTTATTAGTGACAATGTTCACTAAGCGTGTCACTTTGAAAAGACAATAACTGCATTTTGTTATTAATTGACAAAGCTCAGCACTGAACAGGCTGGGGCAAGGGTGAGGGTGAGGGGTGTGCAGGGTTTTTTTAAAGAGCAGGAAATTAAATCCTATTATAATGTGACACTTAAATAACTCATCAAGTTGGTCAGAATCTGACAGAGTGTGGTAACTTTGAAGAAAACAATAAAAATCACTAGCATTCTACAACTTGAGGTAAAACATGTGCACACGGAAGCATTAAAATGTAAGTTTGTTAACTTACTAACTTACTTAAAACTAAGTAAGTTTGTTAACTTACTAAGTTTGTTAACTTTTCTCATTTATGTGATTCATCTTTTTGCTATATTTACACCACGTTATTTTCAGAAAAATAATATGCATCCTTTTGAAATACAAAAAATATGGTGATAGACAATAGCTAAATAACCTCGAAGAATTCTTAAATCTAAAGCAATGTAATAAATACAATAATAGAATAAGAATTGACAAGGGAATACTTCAGAAGACAACTAAACAACAACTGTTAATGTTTATTGAGTATTTATTAGGTATATATGCTGAATTATTTACATGCATTACCCTATTTACTCTGATTAAATAAAATTCATATTTTATGGCAAGATGAAAATTTAAACATAAATTTTTTCTCTGCCCTCTTGGGCTTCTTCCTTCCTCTTTAGTGTGTATCATTCTTCTGCATTAACCAGACCTCCTTAGTAGATAACAGTCCTTCTTAATCTCATAAGGGATCACGATGACCCACTACTTGCTTTGGATGGATGTGCAGATCTGGATTGTGTAAACTGTTAATAGGTCATTTGACTATAACCCTTTGTCTCAAAAACTTACATAACTGTGCTTTGACCTCTAACAGGTGGAACAGTCCTCAGAGCTTTCTGAAAGACTGTCTCCCAGGTTATAATCCACAGGTTGGCTTGGAAAAAAAATGTTCATTTCTTTCTTAGATTGACCACTGATGATTTTTTTCATCGACAGCTCCTTACAAAAACCCAGTATGACTTTATGGATGAGAATACTGAGGCTCTGTTATTAAACCTAAAAGTGTAGCAAAACCAAGATTTGAAGTTGCATAGTTTGACCTTAGAGCTGATATTCTTAATCACTAAGGTATTTTCCCCCCATAGCATCTTTGCTAAGTCAGCTCAGTAACCTACTGCCCACAATTAGTAATTTCCTTCTCTGTGATACTTTGATAGCCTAGCTAATTTTGTCTTTGGAATTATAACTCTGTGTTGTCATTATTTGTTTAATGACATTTGTTTGTTTAATGGTATATGAATATCTTGAAGGAAGGATCTATCCCCCTTTTATGTTTGCATACCAATAACAGAGCAAAATATGTTATGTACAGTAGGTTTGAGATTATGCTTATAAGATTTAATAGAATAAGCTAATATATTGGTGATATAATAATTATATTTAATATATATCTCCTTAACATCAGGCCTCTCACAAAGAGAAATGACACAGTAAGGAGTAAAACTATGGTTAGAAATCAAGGGCTGAAAGACTGTCCCTGATACAAATTATGTATATGACTTGCTCAAGTTTCCTATCTGTGGAACAAGAGAGCTGTTTTGTATGATTCCATTCTAGCTCTAATGTGTAGAAATATGTTATATGGAAAAATTAAACTTACTGTTATAAGTGATGTTAAAGCCACGTCCTGACATTGAGTGGTCAGCTTGAAATTCCAATCGTAGTATATGACTATTACTAGTAAGATGAGAAGGCACCTCAGCCCCAGTAAAGGTTCCAAGAATTGGGGAGTCTGGAGAGTCTCCATCTTTAACAGCAAGGAAGTCAAACTGGGATTCCAGATCGAAGTCATTGAAAGAAAGGTGTATCCGACTCCCTGGTTCAGAGATTATTGTCCAGATGCAATTTAAATTATTTCCATACCCTTCGGGATAATCAGGAGAAAGGACTGTTCCCATTGGTGCAGTAAAGTTAGAGAGGCAAGGAACTGTTAAAGTAGGAAGATTATAAAAAACAATAAATTTTCAAATTTATTACCTCAAATAATTCAAATTACCTCATTTTGCCACAGCCAACAATTATAATAATCAATTAGCAGTTTAAAAAAAATATTAAACAATATAATCTATCTTATAAAACAGAAAAAAAATATGCTGTTGTTTGCACATTATTAAGGAAGGCTACTAGTACTTTGAATTACTGTATGTTTAAATATGCACAAAAATATAACTGGAGTAATAACAGCAATTTATTTTGACATTTATCATGTCCATGTTAGAGTGCAGTGCAAAGTTTTAGTTTCTGTGCTTAAAAAAGTTTTGGAGAAGTATATAGACATTTCCAAAGAAAACAATAGTGCTCACAAAATGACTGAAAACAAACACACACAAATATTATGTAGGTATTAACATAACTGGGATAATACAACCTGGAGAAAACTTGGAGTGAGGGTAGTAACTAGGTGAACTTCACTCCTACCATGGCCATGGGATGCTCTGATAGCTTATAACACAGATAAGGAGATGAATTAACACATTATAGCGGCCACTAGGGGCTAATGCTGGAAAAAAACTAAATAAGAACTCCCATACCATACTAAGGTTGGTCTTTATTTCCCCTCAGATTTATTTTTTTAGCTTTTAAAAAATATGATTTAAAGGTTCACACAGAACATTTAGAAAGTAGAGGAAGGATTAAAAAACAATGATTTATTACACAGAGGAAAAAAAGATAATATTAGAAAACGTTTGGCCTCCACTCACTTTAAAAGTTCTCAGTACGTGTTTAAAAATGTTAAATATTTTAAAAATGTTAAATAATCAACATTTTCAATAAAGGAAAATGTGTGTTTTGCAGCACAAATTAAAATTCAGATAAAATGCAGGTCTTGAAAACTGCTAAATTTTTTAAAAAACAGTTATATATTGAAGTAAAGTTTGTGCTAATGCCTTTGTAGGGAATAAAGGATTTCACAAATGAAAAGCATGATCATTATAAGTTGGATACAGATGAAAAGTCATATTTTAAAACAAGAAAATTATTTTTTACTTTCATGATTATGAGCTTATATGTTATCATTTGTAACAAAACTAAATGCAAAATTTTCAATATTGCATTCACACCTGGTAAGCTGTATTTGTTGGTAATGAAGATAGTATTTAATTTAACCTAAAAGTGCATCCACAGATAAAACAAATTATATTTTTGTTGCAGCTAAATTGGAACACTTTAAAGTATTTGAAGAAACACATTATTTTAATCCAAGCATATCACAAACATTAATGAATTTTATTCTGTGCAATATAAATAAATGGCACTTAAGCAGGCATTAGTGTGAGCATCTACAAGAAAAAATAAGTTAATGCATTATACATAGAATATAAGCTTTAAATATTTTAAGTGTTTCTGATTGCAAATAAGCATATACTACCTTGTTAAAATAAATGAGCCTAATAGAATTAGCTCAGATGTATAATTTCCATAAGAAGTATTCTATCTATAAAGTATAAAATGCCACCAATAAAGTGTTATGAGGACATATGTAAACTATACTTTGCCATTACCAAGTGAACTGTGCTAACTTTATTTAAATCTGCAATGAAATTTATAATTTGGCATAAGCATACTTGTTAAAGATAGTGTTGAAAAGTGCTACTCATTCAAAAATAATTACACAGTTCCAGTTCTTTGCAATTAATTACAAAAGCAATTATATGCAAGGACAGGGTAGCATATGCTATCTGGAAGCAAAGCATTTGGTACTCACAGATGCAGATGGGTATGTTTGCAGACCATTGGTTATTCTCTTGACAAACAATGGATTTCTCTCCAATTAATTCAAATCCAAACTGGCATTCGAACCTTAAAACATCACGATTAGAAAATCCATCACCTTCTCTAATTCCATATAAGGGTGTACCAGGATCACCACAACTTTCTTTTTCAATTTCTGTAAAAATAAATGATATGTCAGATTTCAAGGCTTTCAGGCATATGATATCCATACAACAAATTTAAGAGATGTACACTCTCTATAGCCAAGATATTTCAGAGCAAAAGAGGAAAATGTTCTCCAATCTTAATTTTCTCTTACTACTGTTATGGACATGATTTGAGGAAATGATCTTTAGGGAACAATTAGTGCATTTCTCTCATTTTGTAGATAGGGAAACAGGTTGTTGGAGTTAATGCAGTTGTTCTTAACAGAACAATTACGAACAAGATTCAGATTATCTGTTTGTACTACATACATATACACATAAATATACATATGTATTTTCCCCAAATCTCAAAAACTTTTCTTATTTTCATAATCTGTACATGATACAGGAAATCTTTGGATTGAAACCAGGACACAAGGTGATATTCTCTGCCTATGTGCTCCTAAAACAATCAGTGAATACCCTCCACACAGGATCTGCCACTCTCCCTAGTACCTGTTGGTTGAATTACTTCCCCAGTTAGACTCCCCAAAAAGCTACTTATGTCAGGAATCAATTTTTCATTCCAAATTACCCATATATGTTCCTCAACAAATGTTTTGTGGATGAATTAAATTGAAGGAGGCTGAAAAAAAAATCTCTCAAGAGCACATTAAAACACCCTTTCAACATGTGCTCAAGGAAATTCCAAATATCTGGGATCTTCCTTGTGAATCTAGGAATGTCAGTTGCAGATTATTGTGGTAATTGTTTTGGTTTTTAAGTTACATGAAATCACATTAATACACTAATCTTCAAACAACAGCAAAAAAAAATTAATTTAAATTTAAAAAATAAAACTTTGAGATAAAGTTATGGTCGCTCTTGACACTCCAACAATCACACATTCCAGGTTCTTCTGTAATCTACTAGCATCAATTTGTTGTGTATCTTTACAGTTCTTCATGCATGCTTTTATAATAATACACATATATAGGTACTATGTAATATAAACATCTGTATTTTTGTAAACGTAAAAATTCTCTTCACAAAATCTAGGTAGTATTGCTTTATATATATATAGTAACTTGTACTATACTGTCAATATATTCTATAACTTGCTGTTTTTTGAACCAAACAATAATTTTGGAGATATTTTTGAATGTCCTTGTATCCTTAGCAGAAAACATAGTTATAATGATTTCTTTAATACACTTCATTTGATTTAATATTTGTTTTTATCTGTGTCATAGTGACATTGGTCTATCATTTTTCTTGTGCTGTTCCTATACAGACTTAATATCAAGGGAAGAGGTTAGCAATTTTCCAACATTCACTAGTCTTTTAGACTAGTTTGCATAACAGGAAAATTGGATCCTTGAGTGTGACAATTTGCCAAAAATGCTGACTGAGCCTGGTATAATTTTGAGATAGGTATCTGACTACCATTTCAATATCTTCTAGGGTTACTTTACTATTAAAGTTATTTTTTTGGGGGGGAGGCAATATTAGCAACTTATATATATATATGTTAGAGAAGTGCAATTTTCCAAAGTTAGTTTAGTAGTAATAGAATTGTGTTACAAAATCTTTAAATATCTCTTTACAAAGATGTCATAAACTTTCTCACTCCCAATGCTATTTATTTGTGATTAGTCTTCCAGTTTTCTTTGCCTCATACTTAAAAAACATTGTCAAATTTACTAGTCTACTCAAAGAACCACATTTTGCTAATCAATTCCATTGTTTTGATTTTATTTAAACATCTTTTATTTTTATCTTTTTGGATTCCACCTTCAACTCTCTTTTGCATTATTTTGCTATTCTTTCTCCACCTTCTTGAGCTGAAGTCTTAGGGTTTGTTTTTATATTAGTTTATTTTCAGTCTTTCTTGTTTCCTTAAAAAAATGTTTTTTAGTCTATAAATTTTCTTCAGAGTACTGTTTTGATATTTAGAGCTTTTTTTGTTCACTTCTAAATAGTCTGTAATTTCCATTTTGATTTCCTCCTTAACTCATAAATAATTTCAAGGTGTTTTTAAATATATGGGTCTAGGCTATCATTTTGTTTCTGATTTCTAATGTTATTGCTTTAATATTCAGTATAAGTATATCCAGCCTCACAGAGGATAAATCAATAAAATATATTCAATTCAATTTGCTATTATATTTGTTAAATTGAAATTATATGACCTTGGTTAATTTTGTCTACCCTCTCTGATAATTTCTAAAAGAACTGTGTTAGAAACTTGTACAAGTCTCTGAGACAGCCTCATCCACCAGAGGACAGACAGCAGAGCAAGAAGAACTACAGTCCTGCAGCCTGTGGAACAAAAACCACATTCACAGAAAGACAGACAAGATGAAAAGGCACAGGGCTATGTACTAGATGAAGGAACAAGATAAAACCCCAGGAAAACAACTAAATGAAGTGGAGACAGGAAACCTTACAGAAAAAGAAATCAGAATAATGATACTGAAGATGATCCAGGACCTTGGAAAAAGAATGGAGGCAAAGATCGAGATGATGCAAGAAGTGTTTAACAAAGATCTAGAAGAATTAAAGAACAAACAAACAGAGATGAACAATACAATAAATGAAATGAAAAATACACTAGAAGGAATCAATAACAGAATAACTGAGGCAAAGAACGGATAAGTGACCTGGAAGACAGAATGGTGGAATTCACTGCTGTGGAACAGAATAAAGAAAAAAGAATGAAAAGAAATGAAGACAGCCTAAGAGACCTCTGGGACAACATTAAAGATAACAACATTGCATTATAGGGGTCCCAGAAGGAGAAGAGAGAGAGAAAGGACCCGAGAAAATATTTGAAGAGATTATACTCGAAAACTTCCTTAACATGGGAAAGGAAATAGCCACCCAAGTCCAGGAAGCAAAGAGAGTCCCATACAGGATAAACCCAAGGAGAAACATGCTGAGACACATAGTAATCAAATTGGCAAAAATTAAAGAAAAATTATTGAAAGCAGCAAGGGAAAAATGACAAATAACATACAAGGGAACTCCCATAAGGTTAACAGCTGATGTCTCAGCAGAAACTCTACAAGCCAGAAGGGAGTGGCATGACATGACATGAAACGGAAGAACCTACAACCAAGATTACTCTACCTGGCAAGGATCTCATTCAGATTTGATGGAGAAATCAAAAGCTTTACAGACAAGCAAAACCTAAGAGAATTGAGCACCACCAAACCAGCTCTACAACAAATGCTAAAGGAACTTCTCTAAGTGGGAAACACAAGAGAAGAAAAGGACCTACAAAAACAAACCCAAAACAATTAAGAAAATGGTAATAGGAACATGCATATCAATAATTACCTTAAATGTGAGTGGATTAAATGCTCCAACTAAAAGACAGGGGCTTGCTGAATGGATACAAAAACAAGACCCATATATATGCTGTCTTCAAGAGACCCACTTCAGACCTGGGACACATACAGACTGAAAGTGAGGGGATGGAAAAATATATTCCATGGAAATGGAAATCCATCCAAGAAGAAGATGTAACAATTATAAATATATATGCACCCAACATAGGAGCACCTCAATACATAAGGCAACTGCTAACAGCTATAAAGGACACTACAAACAAGACAAAAAGACAACCCTCAGAATGGGAGAAAATATTTGCAAACGAATCAATGGACAAAGGATTAATCTCCAAAATATACAAACAGCTCATGCAGCTCAATATTAAAAAAACAAACAACCCAATGCAAAAATGGGCAGAAGACCTAAATAGACATTTCTCCAAAGAAGACATAGATGGCCAAGATGCACAAGAAAAGCTGCTCAACATCACTAATTATTAGAGAAATGCAAATCAAAACTACATGAGGTATCACCTCACACCAGTTAGAATGGCCATCATCAGAAAATCTACAAACAACAAATGCTGGAGAGGGTGTGGAGAAAAGGGAACCCTCTTGCACTGTTGGTGGGAATGTAAATTGATACAGCCACTGTGGAGAGCAGTATGGAGGTTCCTTAAAAGACTAAAAATAGAAATATAATATGACCCAGCAATCCCACTCCTGGGCATATACCCAGAGAAAACCATAATTCAAAAAGACACATGCACCCCAATGTTCACTGCAGCACTCTTTACAATAGCCAGGTCATGGAAGCAACCTAAATGCCCATAGACAGACTAATGGATAAAGAAGATGTGGTACATATATAAAATGGAATATCACTCAGCCATAAAAAGGAACGAAGTTGTCTCATTTGTAGAGACGTGGATGAATCTAGAGACTGTCATACAGTGTGACATAAGTCAGAAAGAGAAAAACAAATATCGTATATTAACGCATATATGTGGAACATAGAACAATGGTACAGATGAACCAGTTTGCAGGGCAGAAATTGAGACACAGATGTAGGGAACAAACATATGGACACCAAGGGGGGAAAGCGGCGGAGGTGGTGTGATGAATTGGGAGATTGGCGTTGACATATATACACTAATATGTATAAAATGGATAACTAATAAGAACCTGCTGCATAAAAAAAATAAATAAAATTAAATTAAAAAATTTAAAAAAAAAGAACTTTGTTCAAGTTCCAAACAGAGTATGAATTTTGCCACATTTCCTGGTAGCTGAATCAAGCTCACTTACATAGTTCAAACTGCATTGTGTCGTTCAATTTATTTAGCAAATATTTATTTGAGAACCCATGATGGGCCAGATTCTCTTCTAGGTACTATGTGGACTAGATCAATGAATAAACAGACAATAATTCCTGCTCTTCAGTGGTGTATATTCCATTGGAAGTTCACAAATAATAATAAATAAAAAGTGTTATTTTAGAAGGTGATGGATGCTCTGGTGGGGGGGGGTGGGATGATGAGCAGGGAATAGCAGGGTTACAGTGCTAGGTGATGGTGGCATGACATTGTTGTTAGGCTCAGAAAATTTTATTCCTCTTATACCTTACTGAAATTTTTTCTGTTATTGAAAGACTAGGTTATTCTTCAACTGAAATGTCTTTCTTTTGCCCTCAATATTGAGTGATAATCGGTAAGGTATAGAATTTTAATTCAAAATTATTTTCCCTCAGCATTTTGAAGATATTTTTCCCTGGTCTTTTATCCATCCAGTATTCCTGATAAAAAAATATAACAAACTGATTTTAATTCTCTTTGTAATTAACCTGTTCCCTGCTCCCTCTCTTCCCTTCCCATAGTTGTTAGGATTCTTTTTTAGACTTGCTGTTTTTAAATGTCACTATCATCTACCTAGGTACTGTTTCTTAAATTTTTGTTTTTAACTTGGTACTTGATAGATTTCTGCTGTCAAATAACCTGTAACTTCTTTTTTTTCAGTTCTAAGAAATTGTTACCATTATTTCTTTTAAAATATTATTTTGTATACACACTCATCTCTCTGGAACTCTTTCACATTAAACATCAGAATTTTCAGATTTAGCCTTCATGTTGCTCGATCTTTCAAATTTTCACTTAAAAAATTCTCTATTCTGCATTCTAGAAGTATTATATATGTAAAATATGTACATATATTATAAATTCAAATTTATTAATTCACTGTGTACTTTTATCTAATTCTAATTCAACCTATATACTGAAAAATTATGTTATCATTTCTTGAATATTTAATGATTTATTACTTTTTATTATTTCATAACCTCCTATTATTTGTTCATGGATACAATTCCCCCCTTTATTTTTGTGAGGATATCTAGTACAATTTTTTTTTTCTTTTTACTGTTTCCTTGGGTACAGGCAGAAGTGTGCTTCAAGAGCAGCAGACTAAAGTTTCTTCTGAAGCAGCATATTTGAAAATATATTTGGTGAATCATAATGGTTGTCAAACTTATGATGAAAAGTGCAGGAGGAATTTATTTGGGGGAGGAACAAATTAGTTGGTTTTGAACAAGCTGTCAAATAAATGTTTTTATTTGCTTGCTTCTGTAAACTTCAGGCTTATTTCTTCTAATGTCAGAATCATGTCATACTTCTAGGTATAAATTATCTCCTCTGTTGATCTGTGGTGCAGTCCACTTTTATGGTCTTCATCCTGAGTTGGGATGAAGACCCCTCTTGATAACTGCATTTGACTCTGATTCCATGTCTGGGCATTTGGCTCTGTAGCTGAAATATTTTCCTCTGTAGCAATTACTACAGTTTCTCAGGATTGCCAGTGGCCTCTTCTGTGGTGGCTTCTGGCCCTGATGAACAATGGCTTCCTTGGCAGAAGCTACAGCAACAGCAGCCAATGGAGGCATTGGTTTATGAAATTCTCAGCTTACCTCTATATTCCATATATATATATATATATGTGTGTATATATATATATGTTTATTTATATTTATTTATCTCAGAGATGCCCTATGGCCTTATAATAAATGAAATGTTCTCTTCCTATTCTTCAACATCAGTGTATTTCTTTTTAATATGTTTTCTATCATCTTTGGGTTAGCATTGAGAATAAGTGCTTACTCTGTTATACTATTTTGAAACCTTATATTTTTCTTTGCTCCTTTAATACAAAATTCTTTAAATTAAGAATATATTTTCAAATGAAGGTGTAATTTTGAAGCTGCAATGCTCTCTTAGACTGAAAGACAATAGGCAGTAAGGAAAATAAACACATACCTACTGTATATCATTGCCTTTGAAATTTTTTTTCTATCCAGGAGGCAAGACTAATATCTGAACAAATAATTCATATGCAACATATCAGTGTTATAATAGAGTTTTGTACAAAAATCAATTATTAATAATAGCTGCTATCATTTGTTGAACATTGAAATTGTATTGACATTGTGAAAATATTTTTTAAACACATTCGTTATATAATTTAATCCTCGTAACAGCCATGTGATGGAACTCTGTCATCTCCATTTACTAACAAGAAAAATAAAGGTCAGAGAAGTTAATTAATGCTATAGGCTGAATATTTGTGTCCCCCCAAAATTCATATGGTGAAACATAATCCCTGATGTGATGATATTTGGAGGTAGGGTCTTTGGGAGGTGATTAAGTCATGAGGGTGTAGCCCTCATGAATGGCATCTCTGCCCTTATAAAAGAGGACTTCAAAAGGCTCCTTGTCTATCCTGCCATGTGAGGACATAGGGAGAGGACAGCCATCTGTGAACCAGGAAATAGGCTCTCACCAAACACTGAATCTGCCAGCACCTTGATCATGGACTTCCTAGTTTCCAGACTGTAATGTTTGTTGTTTATAAGCCACCCAGTCTATAGTATTTTTGTTATAACAGCCAAAACAGACAAGATGTTAACTTGCCTAATTTCACAAAACTTATTGATAGTAGAGTTTAGGGTCTGTCTGAAGCTAAAGTCTTAATCACCAAATTATTGCAAAGAAATTTCCATTAATTAATTACCCACTTATGAAACATTTATTTAGTTTCTAATATGTTTCAAAAATAATACTAGCCACTAGGGATATAAAGACAAATAAGATGTAGCCTATGCCTTAAATGAGGGCACAAAGGAGGTACAGCAAAGTCCCCTTGAATCGGTGGTTGGCAAATTGGTAAAGGTTTCACAGAAGAGGTGACCCTTGAACTATCTTAGAGTTATTTCACTGTGTGAACTGGGGAAGAGTAAGGAAGGAAAGGTATCCCAGGCGGAAGGAGAAGAGCAGTTTCAGAAAAGATACAAAGTCTTTTCCCTTTCCTTTCTTTAGGTGGGGTGGCTTGGTTGGGGTTAGGAGGCTGTCTGAGTCCATTTAAGATACTGTAAGAGAATACCATAGACTGAGTGGTTTGTAAACAACAGAAATTTGTTTCTCACAGTTCTGAAAGTTGGGAAGTCCAACATTAAGGTGTCAGCAGATTTGCTATGTGGAGAGGGCCGATTTCCTGGTTCACAGACATATGTCTTTTTGCTGTGTTCTCACATGGTAGACAAGGGGCAAGGGAGCTCCTGGGGTACTAATTCCATTTATCAGGCTCCACTCTCATCACTTAGTCACCTCCCAAAGGCCCTACCTCCAAATATCATCACATTGGGGATTAGGTTTCAACGTGTGAATTTTAGGGGGACCAAATATTCAGCCTATAGCAGAGGCAGTGATGGTGGTATCAGGAGTTGAGGAGGTAGTGAGGTCAAGTAAGTGACAGTGTGGCTAGAGGCCAAACAAGTAGAAACAAGGCCAAGGAAGCAGCCAGTAAGGTTGTAAGATTAAGTATATATTATGGGACTGTGCAAATCATAAATGTATTGAGGATAAGGGTAACTAGACTTCTCACTATCAAAAAGGGGATGTGGAAAAAGGGAAGGCTACAAAATTCTGAGGGGTTGAACTAAAATTGGAGAAATTGGTGTTAATTAATGTTTAAAATATAGATATACATAGATAGAGATGACTGTGTGTATTATGTCACACATAATGCACATATATTTTCTAGCCTCATCCACTAAGTACTAAAAGCAATAAGTACTCATAGCAACAAGTACATGAGTGCCCACATTTTGGTGTCCAAATCCCATTCTTCACTAAGGGGAACCAGGAAGTCTGCTTCCAGGGTTGGTCAAGGAAAAGTACAAGACAAAACTGGAACACTTGTTCTGTCAAGAAAAGTGCTTAAAGAATGATGGGGACACATCGAAAAGACATAGAGGTCAGCCTGAAGGAGCTACACTAGCCATTCTAGGGCAGCTTAATCATCAAAACAACGATAATGATGGATTACAACTAATTGAATAAAATTCAAATGCATAAATCCATCTGATATAAATAAATGGGTAAATAAATGGAAGAGAACACTCTGTCTCCATGTAGAATGACAGTTAAAAAAATTGGAATTATTAAAAATAAAAAATCAACATTTGACAGCCTCACAGCGATTTTGGATTCTGGTGAAGAGAATCCAAGAGGTGAAACTGGTCATGTTACCATGAAAAACCCAGAAGGCACTAATTTTACTAGGTGGTCAAGGATCACATAACCAGTGTGAATTATAGAGACATTGCCTCCTGATGCAATGCACTAAAACAAGGAGCATCATTTCTGTCAAGAATGCATGGCTGAGGGTACTTCCCTGGTGGTCCTGTGGTAAAGAATCTGCCTTCCAATGCAGGGGACGCGGGTTCGATCCCTGGTCAGGGAACTAAGACCCCACATGCTGTGAGGCAACTAAGCCCACGTGCCACAACTAGAGAGAAGCCTTTGCACTGTGTGGGAGGATCCCGCATGCCGCAACTAAGACCCTGATGCAGCCAGATAAATAAATAAATATTAAAAAAAAAAAGAATGCATAGCTGAAGTCTGGATATGAGGAAAGATTGGATGGACCCAGATTAAGGGACATATTCCAGAATGAAAGGCCTGTATTCTTTAAAGCTATCAGGGTCATGACAGACAGGGAAAAAATGAGGAATTCATTCAGATTGAAGTAAATGAAAGAGACACAACAAGTAAATGCACTGAAACTTCATGGGTTGAATCCTGACAAGAAAGGAAAAAGAGACATTTTGGGGTAGTGAAATTTGAATGAGGTCTGTGAATTTTTTGGTAGTGCTATATCAATGTTGATTTTCTAATTTACTCTTTTGCTATTTTGGAATTGCACTCCTCATTAGTCCATAAGCTTCTCCTCAGCCTTTGTTTCCTAGAGAACCAAAACTAAGATAAGTGACCTAAAACTGGCAAACAATTAGTAAACAAGGTAAGGGACTAGGTTATCTAAAGGTCTCAGAACAATAAGATTATTAGCTGCCATTATTGAGAGACTATTATTTGACAGGAGGTTTGCTAAATACTATAACTCTGTTTACTCATGTATCTCTTATTGCAACACTGAGAGCAAGGCACTATTTATTCCATAGGTGAAAAAATGAGGTTCTGAGAGGCTAACCAAAGTCAAATATGTAGAAATAGCTCAATTGAGTTTCTATTCAACATCTACTTGACACCAATGACCACACTCTTTTCCATTGTTCAATGTTGCTTGAGAGAAAGGATGGAGAGAATACTGTGAGCCAGGCACTGGAATAATGCAGGAAAGAAACATATGAACTTGATTCCAGTATTGGAGCAGAAAAGACAGAAACATTAATTTTAAGAGAGGTTTTTGTCTTGAATGCTTCAACACACCAATCTCACCTTTATGGTATTAGCGTGATTTTAAAACTATTCAGATCTCTTCAAATTCCTTACTATGGAAGACCTTTATGATCTAAGCCTTTCCTGTTTTTCCTACCCAGTCTGCCACCATTTTCCTACTAGCCTCCAAAGTGTCAGGCATGTCAAGACACTCGCTGTTCCCTTTCACACCTACATGACCTAAGGCATGACATCTCAGCTGGGACAGAAGACAGCCAATTTGTAACACCTGGGGAAATTCCTATACGTCTCTCAAGGTCACACTATACCTCTTCCATAAAGACTGCCCTAAGCTTGTAACTATAGTCACTTACTTCTTCTTTGGGATTCTATAGGCCTTAGGAATACTTACATTGGTCCATACATTTTACTATAATAATTTATTCACTCATTTGTCTCTTCCCATGAGTTTTTATTCCACTTCACATTTCAAGTGTCTATACACACAGTGACGACAAATATTCATATATCATTTAGGTGTCAGGCAAAGGTCTAAGCACTTGTTACATTTAACCTTGACACAATCCTATGCACCCCAAAGAGATAAGTAACTTGCCTAGAGTGACACAATTTTAAACGGCAGACCTGGAATTTGAACGCAGATGGTGGTTCCAGAATATGAGTACTTATGCACTATACCTTCTCTCAGAGCCCGATGGTCAAGAATCGTTGTGGAATATATCAAGAAAGAAAGAAGGTAATAAAAATTAGCATACAAAAGTATGTGGTTCTATTAGTAAACGATATAGGCGATCACAAATTCTCATAGAGAACTATATATACAGAAAATCATAGAGTAACACATTCCAGCTATGTCTTTTGAATGATTTAAATTTTACAGTTGTCTTATAATTGCAGGAAATTTGTGCTAGGTATTTTGTTTACCCCTCAAGAACAATTCTTTACCCTCTACTGCCCAGAGTTTTGTGCCCCAAGGTTGGGAGTAAAGGCTGAACCACATCGACCCATAATAGACAGGCTCCTATACTACTCGACTTTCTGTCTGTGTAACCAGTGGTCCGGAAACAGAACACACTGGCAGGAGAAAAGATGAGAAGGCTGGGAGGAGAGTGCAGTAGAGGTATTTTCCCCCATCTTCTTCTCTGCCGGATCAACATGGAATGGCTGTGTTCTTTTTTACTGAAAGGCACGCTTATGTCAGGCTGTCCTCTCCATACAGCAATCCTCTGAGCTCTACGAAAGTGATAATGGCTCCCCACTGTCACCAGCCATGGATACTGCATAGCCCCTTGTTGGTTTCCTTAAGATCTGCCCACACACGGCCAGTGTGAAAGTGCCATTTGTTACCTGCATTGTTCCTGACTGATAGAATACAATTTACCATTGAAAACTCAATGCAACACCAGAAGAACTTAGTTAGCATCCTACTGATTCTGGATTTTATTATCTTATGATATTTTGTTTCTTGGAATATAAAGTGGGGGTGAGATTTCTTTAACAAATGTTGCCTCCGGTGGGAGTCACCTAAATACTGTGCATCATTCACAACTAAATTTGGAGAGAACAGAATGAGTATCCATTCCCAGGGTAAGAGGCTGGCACCCATGGAGTACCAACCTGGTTCTGCTGTTTCTCCCTGCTGTGGAGGCAAAGAAATCAGAAACTGGAGAAGAGGTACTGAAATAAATGAGGGTGGGAGGTCAGATGAAACTTAAGCAGAGCACTTGGGAAGGCTCTCCTGCAGTGAGTTGAGAATAAAATAGGAAATAAGGTTTAAATGGCAGTGGTTGAAATTTGTAGAGCAGGACTCTTTCAACACCTTTTTTTAGTGATCAAATAACTTTGATCCTTGATGCCTAAAGTAATAGACTCTAATTTTAAATTCAATCAGATTTCCAGCCAAAAACTAACATCTGGCCTTAAAGTGACATGGAAATTCCCATTAATCAATCTCTGACCTGACAACAGTTGACACTGTAATTTAAATACTTCACAGAGGAACTGTGTAGGTTAAAAGAAAGTGATCTGTAAAACTTGCAGTTTTGCTGATTCTTAATGTTAAGAAGCCTCTTGGGAGTCTCATTACCTTAGCAACAGGCTTACAAAGGTAGTGAAATATAGAAACATGCAGCTAAAAAAGACCTTGTGAGTTAAACTCTGTCTCACCTTCAAGGATCTCAGACAAATGAGACTACAGTCAACATTTAAGGAGATTTTGAGATGGAAAGCTATAACTTCCCAGGCAAAGTAATGAAGGACATATTTGCAATAATGTGTAAAGTGTTTTACAATCATGATGAAAACACTGACATTAAAAAGTATGTGCATTGCCATGTGTAAAACAGATAGCTAGTGGGAACCTGCTGTATAGCGCAGGGAGCTCAGCTCTGTGCTCTGTGGTGACCTAGATGGAAGGGATGGGAGGGGGGTGGGAGGGAGGTCCAAGAGGGAGGGGATATATGCATACATATAGCTGATTCATTTTGTTGCACAACAGAAACTAACACAACATTGTAAAGCAACTATACCCCAATTTTTAAAAAAAAATAAATAAAAGCTTCAGATTAGCTACAACCATTTAATAAAAAATCCAGAATTTTTATCCTAAGAAAAGACTCCCAAATTTTACCATTTTGCATAGGGCTGGTGTAGAAGAACATCTTGCAGCAAGTAATTAAATAATATACTGTTTCGTCATACTGTATAGCAAATAGAGGCACTCAAAACAAATAAACAAACAAACCCTACTCAATTCTTAAACATATTTCACCTTAAAAATTATTGAACACCTTAATATGTTCAATAGAATTAGGAACTTGTGATAAAAACAATGAGCTTTTCTTTGGTTCTAAATATGATGCTATTTGACATATCATTAATTTGGAGATGGCAAACCATTTATATTCTGTCACCTTCATGCCCAGGTCTCAAATTTGGAGGATAACTGAGGGGGCTATAGTTAATGTCTGTGTATACAATGAATTTCCAAGCCTTCACAGTTGCCATGGTCTGAATGCATTCCGGCGAAATTCAAAGATGATGCCATTAAGAGGTGGGGACTTTGGGAGGTGGTTAGGTCATGAAGGCAGAGCCCTTATAAATAGGATTAGTGTTCTTAGGAAAGAGGCTCCAGAGTGACCCCTTCTCCCCTTCCATGTGTGAGGAGGACACAGCAAGAAGGCACCAGCTGTGGACCAAGAAGAAAACTCTCATGTTGACCATGCTGGAGCCTTGATCTTGGACTTTCAGCTTCTAGAACTGTGAGAAATAAATTTCTATTTTTTATAAACTACCCCATCTCTGCCATCTCTGGTATTTTGTTAGAGCAACCAAACCAAACCAAACCAAAACAAAACTGAAACAAAAATGAAAAAACAACCTAAGACAATAGGTATGGAACCTACATGAACTCGTATTATGTAATATTTTCCTCCTACACAGTTATTTATCAGACTTTTTTCTGGCCATGGCTTTCCTGGGGTTTTGGGTAAGACCCTACTTAACAATTATAACTCCACCCTCTTTCTCTCTTTCAAGAGAACTTGTTGGAATACAAGAGAGTGGGACCAAGGTTGTTTTTCAAAAATGAGTAAGTATCCTCTCATTTAATTAAAGAGAAATAAATAAAATTTTTAAAATTAAATGAAAGAAATAAAAGTAAATAGATAAAAAAAGATAAAAAACGCCAAAATGAAACAACTTCAAAACTGAGAACATTAATAATGCTTAACCAAGTAGTTCCCTAGTATATACATTTATTTGATTGTACAAAACAATTTAATGAGACTAGGTAGGAATCAATTGAAGAAAAAACAACAACAAAAAAAAAACACTTCTTGCTGTTCCTGATGATAATGAAGTATCTTAGTTCAGGGAATTTAAAAGCTAGTCTTACTAACTTAGTATAATCAGTTAATCTCAGTTCAATTTTTACTAAGGATCTACTATGTACCAAAAGTTGTGCTAGGAACTATGGACACAAAAAGATATATGTCATTATCTTGGTCCTTAAAAAAAAAAAACGCATGGTATACCAATTCACATTCCCACCAGCAGTGCAAGAGTGTTCCCTTTTCTCCACATCCTCTCCAGTATTTATTGTTTCTAGATTGGTACAGCCACTATGGAGAACGGTATGGAGGTTCCTTAAAAAACTACAAATAGAACTACCATATGACCCAGCAATCCCACTACTGGGCATATACCCTGAGAAAACCATAATTCAAAAAAGTCATGTACCAAAATGTTCATTGAAGCTCTATTTACAATAGCCCGGAGATGGAAACAACCTAAGTGTCCATTATCAGATGAATGGATAAAGAAGATGTGGCACATATATACAATGGAATATTACTCAGCCATAAAAAAAAACGAAATTTAGCTATTTGTAATGAGGTGGATAGACCTAGAGTCTGTCATACAGAGTGAAGTAAGTCAGAAAGAGAATGACAAATATCGTATGCTAACACCTATATATGGAATTTAAGAAAAAAAAATGTCATGAAGAACCTAGCGTTAAGAAAGGAATAAAGACACAGACCTACTAGAGAATGGACTGGAGGATATGGGGAAGGGTAAGGGTAAGCTGTGACAAAGTTAGAGAGAGGCATGGACATATATACACTACCAAACGTAAGGTAGATAGCTAGTGGGAAGCAGCCGCATAGCACAGGGAGATCAGCTCGGTGCTCTGTGACCACCTGGAGGGGTGGGATAGGGAGGGTGGGAGGGAGGGAGATGCAAGAGGGAAGAGATATGGGAACATATGTATAACTGATTCACTTTGTTATAAAGCAGAAACTAACACACCACTGTAAAGCAATTATACTCCAATAAAGATGTAAAAAACAACAAAAACAAAAAGAACTCATGGTACATAAGAGCTGCCAAACAACTGAATTCAGGATATATAGATAGATAGAGATCTATGTCTATCTATCTATATCTAGATATATAGAGATATTTTTTAAATTTCTTGACACATATTTTTAAGTAAAAGAGAATGAACTATGCTCTCGTCAGCACCTATGCCACAAAATGTAAATGTTTTAAAACTTCAAAATGATTTGAAAAGTTAAGTGCATTTCCTATATATTTGAAGATGAAATGTAAAGTGACAAGTAATCCCTCCTTCCTGACTTGCCCTGAGGTAGTATCCTTAAAACTTGACCCACTGTTTATACTTAGGGTCCTTCAAAAGACTTTCTTAGCATTTGTCTTAAATTAGCAACTAAGTACAGGGTCTGTGGCAAAAGGACAATGAGGAGGGCTGATTGAGATTAGGAAACCCAGTAATACGCTCAAGGGCATTTTTATAATAAACATCTCAAATCAGTTGATGCCATCAACCAGTAACCCAGCTAACTATAGATAGTGTCATTATCAATTTTTTCAGGGACAGTGACCTTACTCATTTATATACATTCATTCTTTCATTTGTTCATTCAATCCTCTATTAGTATGTTCATTCAAGAAAAACGTATTAGAATTGTACTATATCCCAAACATTGGGAATGTAGAGGTAAGACAATCTATCACTGCTTACCAGGAAAAGACAAGTATGCAGATACATATAAAAGTATGATAAATAATGTAGTTTTACAATAAGATATATGCAAAACATGAGGAGAAAATGAATAATTCTGCTTAGGAGTTGAAAGGCAAAATGATTCTATAAACTGAAATATGAAGTAAAATTAGGCAGATCTGCAAGGATGTGTGTGATTGGGTTTGCGGTATAGTGTGTGTGGTAGTTTGTGACATTTCAGGTAGAGGAAACAGTTTGATCAAAGGATGACAGTGTGAAACATCACATTTGGAGAAATTCAAGTAACTCAGTATGGCTGGAGTTAGGGTGCAAGAAGGGTAAGGTAAGAGATGAGGATGGGAGATGAGGGGACCCTGTGTACACTCTGAGGGACCTTTGACTTTATTCTAAGCAGAGATAAGCTATTGATAAGCATTTTGATGATGGACACCCCCCAAATATTCCACACATAGCAGACACACTAATCTCTTGTGAAATAAATGAAATATGGTACAGAGTCAATTAAAGAGACATGACCTCACTCCCTTTGGGACTTAAAGTCTAATACTGGAGCAGAAAAATGGAAGTATCAGGAAGCATTCCTTTTTATAAGAAGACTCAGTATAGCATTGTTCACTTCAACCTCACTTAACCCATCTATTCTTTAAATATTTTCTTTTGAAGTACACTGAATGAAAGACCAAAGTGAAATACAGATTTTTATCTAAATCTCTGTAGCTACATGTTTAAAAGAGTTTGCAAGCAGGGATAGATCAATATTTTTTGAACTATAATAGCAATCAAAGTAAATGGATCTTTCTTTTGAAAGTACCATAACTGTTAGCCTAAGAACATCATTCAAAGACTTCTAAACATTCTTGCTCTTACTGTATCTACCAGATGGTCAAAGGACATAAATTATTTGGAGGTATATCTATAAAGCAAGTAAGAAGAATCAACCACTCTTATTATTATAAAAGACAACACTGAAAAAATCCAGAGTGCAACAAATGAACAGAATATGGCTTTTGTTCTAAAAACAATAATGTTGATATAGTATTAGCCCTTTATGGAATTAAGTCCTGGGACTATCCACATAAGCTCTTTCAGTCAAAGAACAGGTATTGAGCACCAGTATGTGCTCACTGGGGAGCTCCTAGATGAATGGGCCTGGGTGTTTGCTCAAGGAGATAAACATAACATTTAATCAGGCATTTTGGAGCACTAATGATAAATATGAAAGCAACAAATAAAACATAATATTACGTCTCTGGGGCTGATTTCTTCATATAATTTGGGTCTCTGAGGCTACTATGATAACCACTTCTCCATTGTCTTAGTCTATATTTCAAGCTCTGGGAGTTCTATTTTCAGGAGAGGACCCTATATCTATCATATATATTTTAGTTTGAATTTGAATTATCATGTAACTTCTTGCAAGTTATCTGAATTTTAACTCATCTCAAGTAGTAAGATGAATGACTAATTTTCAAAGTACAACTTTTTGTATCTTTTCAGAGTAGAATTGATAGTGTGAGAATGGAGAAGACTAAAGATTTTGGAGTAAAGAAGTAAGACTTAAAACTAACCGGCAATCTATGAGAAAAGCAGATTCAAGTGAAAAATCTGGAGCTAGACATAGGAATAATTCAAGAAAAGTAAAGAGTATCAGAGTTGTGACCAAAACAGAGGTGAAAAATACCAGTGAAAGACAAATGATAAAACCTGTGACTTATTTGAAGTGTGAAGTACAGAAGGAAGACTAAACGTTGAAAATTATTATAAAAAATATTTTCTAAAGCATGGGTTCCTTGAGTTAAGAAGGATTCTGGAATAAAAAGGGGGCTTAATAGTCAAAAGAATTTATGATATACTTTGGAGAATGTTAAATGAATTTAGGTAGCAATTTTCAATCCTTTAATGTATTAATCTCCATTGTGAAAGTTTAAAAGGGGTATATAGTATATGGCTATGAGTTTAAAACTTTTTTTTTTTAATCTGGTAGACTGAATATACACATGGAAAATGGCCAGACTATATATGACAAGAGAACCTGACCCACATGAGAAGTCCAGGGAGCCAGACTACAACCTCTGCAGCAATCGGTCAAGAACAGTCAGAACTGGTCAAAGACAGCCAACTTCCCTCACTTTTGTTCTCACCTCCAACTCAGAATCAATCAGAGAAAGCCAAATATGCTGCTCAGATGAATCAGATAAGATGTTCTGCTCCTAGCTAGCACACCTCCAGGTTCCCCTTACCAATAATTTCCATCAGAGCAAACTGGAGGCCTGGTTTGCTTGCTTGCTTACTTCCTTCCCTCCCTTCCTTCCTCCCTTCCTCTCTTCCTCCCTCTTTCCCTTCTCTTCCCTTCCTTTCATCCTCTCCTCCTTCTCTCTCCCTCCCTTCATCTCTCTCTCTCTCTCTCACTGTAAAGGTTTCCCACTCTATTGACTGCCTTAAAGTTTCTGCTAAAAGCAAGTGATGGTCGCTGACTCCCTCGGTACAGTAAGCTCTGAATAAATGATCACAGTTTGTTTTCACGTGCATGGTCTTAATTTATTTTCAATGACTCCAGTACAGTTTATTTATATATACACACCAACATACACACATAAAAATAACTGCAAAATATGTTTCATAGAACAATGCATAACTCCATGAGCATACTATAAGCAGTACCCTCTGGCACTTTATATTCCATTCCATTCTATTTATTTAAAAAAATGCTGATTCTAAATTATTAAAATTATTTAATGGCCCACTAATAAATATGACTTTTACATTGCAAAGCAACACAGACTTTCTAAAGTTTATTTGACTCCAGAGTCATGTGTTCACAAACTATCTCTTGGGAATTGTTTCTACGGCTTACTACCCTTGGGAAAGGGTGTATATATTTTGAGCAGGGATTACTGGAAGAATGGGGATGTGATTAACAAGTAAGAAAATCAGAATAAGAACCTGTTTTTTAATGACAGGTATTTAGTTCAACATAATTCTGAGTAGGAATTACAGCTCAGAGAAACAGAAAAAAAGTACTGAAATCAAGAAAGAAAAGAGTTTCATAAAATTCTAGTTTTCTTTCTTGAGGCTTCTTTAAAGTTTATCCTTCCTCTCAAAGCAAGAATTTTGGTTTTCTGTCCTACTATCTACTATGAAATTGTAAGTATGCATTGGACAGAACAAATCTTAATAAAGAGAAAGTCTTGTTTATTAGAAACTGAAGGGACAGTCTAAATGCAGATAAAAATTTTAAAGAGGTTTAGTTCTCCCGGTTGAAAATAGAAGAGACTCCCTCTCACCTTCGTTTACCTTAGAGTTTTCACTGTAGAAAACTTGGAATTGTGAGTTCTTTCTGTCTTTTTCAAATGTGTATAAAACTTTTCAAATGCTACATAAGCCACTCGTCAGTCTCAAAGTTTAGGGATGTTTCCACAAGAACCTCTAAGCCATCTCTTTGAGATGTAATAATCAGGGAAGACAGCACCCCTATCTCCCCCTTTCTGCGGGAAGGAGGGAACCTAACTTTGGTGGGCACCTCACTCCAAGTTGAAAAACTACCTCCTGTCATAAAAATATGAGGGGCTTATTTTTCCTTTGGGTAAAGCCAACACGGATAGTCATTCCAATTACAGGTGAATTTAGGATGAATTATGTGTGGCAAATGGTGCTGTCCAGTCCATTTACTTAAGGACTATTTATCATTTATCTTTAGAACATGTATGAATGGATTATATCTAACTGACTATATGAAAGCATAAAATGTCCTTCTGTCTTTGCAATCTCTTTCATGGATTGCCTATGATCCTGGCTTAATGCTTATTAAATAATAAAACATTTCCTTTACCTACAGTTTCTATGGTGAGGTTTTCTGGGTTAGCAGGAGATTTTGTTTTTAATTTTATTTTCCCAACAAAAACCACATACAGAATTATAATTTTTTTTTTCTTATTGGAAAGTACTTCTATTTTTAAAGGTTTTGTTTTGTTTTTGTATTAAGGTTTGGTGTGAAAGAACTGGATGTGGGAGAAATAAAAGGAAAATTGGAGAAATATACAGTGGACTATTGTGAAGGATGCAAAGCCTAAATAATCCCTTACTTCATGAGTATTCTTACATTACACAGCAATTATATATATATATATATATGGTTTCTTGCTTAGAGTGGCTATAGTAGAGTTCTTTAACGTATAATATAGACTAAATAAGTCATAAAGTCTCTTCTAGCCACATGATTCTTTTTCATATATTATCCATGTTCAAAAAACAGAAGATATTTTTCATGAACAGCTACTTGACTCTTCCAAATGGCCTTTCAATCACCATATAATTGAATAAAAAAAACAGTCTGATGAAAAACTAAAGGAGTTTTAATTATACAAGTTTAAATTAATCCTACCTTTAGAACTTAGATTCTCTTTTGAAATCAGAATTTTTAACCTTTCCATAAATTAATCAAGAAAATATTTTAAAGCAGATTTATATAAATGGCAAACTAAATATTTATATTTTAAAAGAAATGATACAAATTTTACTTTTACTTGTAAGCATTCTTAAAATTCTAACATGATTCATGCTCAAATTCTCCAGAATAAATCTACTGTGTAAATCATGTACACAGGTATTATTTGCTTTATGAATTCTCATATGCATGTGTAAAGTCAAAGTCATACATCAACACTAAGATAAATATAGATACCCACACTATATCTATATGTCCTCAATAACAGACATTTCATATTTATTTTACAAAAGCATGTTAAAAACGAGACATTAGGCTCAAAACAGAGTCACTTGTGCTAAGCCCCACATTATCAAACCAAGACTTAATTACAGTTTCAGATCTCCTAGAAATGGAATCTTAAGCCAATCAATCAGGAATTACTTGATCAGCACTAGTTAGGTAATGTACCTAATAAACCATCACCATAACCAATCTGTTTTTTTGACTAGTACAACTGCTCCCTTCTGCCTATAAATCTTTCATTTTGTACAGCTCCTCGGAGCTCCTTTCTACCTACTACATCAGATGCTGCCCAATTCATAAATCACTGAATAAAGCCAATAAGATCTTTAAATTTACTCAGTTAGTATGCAGAAAACTATGACACTGATGAAAGAAACTAAAGATGATACAAATAGGCGGAGAGATAGACCATGTTCTTGGATTGGAAGAATCAACACTGTGAAAATGACTATACTACCCAAAGCAGTCTACAGATTCAATGCAATCTCTATCAAACTACGAATGGCATTTTTCACAGAACTAGAACAAAAAATTTCACAATTTGTATGGAAACACAAAAGACCCCGAATAGCCAAAGCGATCTTGAGAAAGAAAAATGGAGCTGGAGGAATCAGGCTCCTGGACTTCAGACTATACTATAAAGCTACAGTAATCAAGACAGTATGGTATGGCACAAAAACAGAAAGATAGATCCATGGAACAGGATAGAAAGCCCAGAGATAAACCCACACACATGTGGTCACCATATCTTTGATAAAGGAGGCAAAAATATACAGTGGAGAAAAGACAGCCTCTTCAATAAGTGTTGCTGGGAAAACTGGACAGCTACATGTAAAAGAAGGAAATTAGAACACTCCCTAACACCATACACAAAAATAAACTTAAAATGGATTAAAGACCTAAATGTAAGGCCAGACACTATCAAACTCTTAGAGGTAAACATAGGCAGGACACTCTATGACATAAGTCACAGCAAGATCCTTTTTGACACACCTCCTAGAGAAATGGAAATAAAAACAAAAATAAACAAATGGGATCTAATGAAACTTAAAAGCTTTTGCACAGCAAAGGAAACCATAAACAAGATGAAAAGACAACCCTCAGAATGGGAGAAACTATTTTCAAATGAAGCAACTGACAAAGGATTAATCTCCAAAATTTACAAGCAGCTCATGCAGCTCAATAGCAAAAAACAAACAACCCAATCCAAAAATGGGCAGAAGACCTAAATAGACATTTCTCCAAAGAAGATATACAGATTGCCAACAAACACATGTAAGAATGCTCAACATCATTAATCATTAGAGAAATGCAAATCAAAACTACAATGAGATATCATCTCACACTGGTCAGAATGGCCATCATCAAAAAATCTACAAACAATAAATGCTGGAGAGGGTGTGGAGAAAAGGGAACCCTCTTGCACTGTTGGTGGGAATGTATATTGATACAGCCACTATGGAGAACAGTATGGAAGTTCCTTAAAAAACTAAAAATAGAACTACCATATGACCCAGCAATCCCACTCCTGGGCATATACCCTGAGAAAACCATAATTCAAAAAGAGTCATGTACCCCAATGTTCATTGCAGCTCTATTTACAATAGCTAGGACATGGAAGCAACCTAAGTGTCCATCAACAGATTAATGGATAAAAAAGATGTGACACATATATACAATGGAATATTACTCAGCCATAAAAAGGAACGAAACTGAGTTATTTGTAGTGAGTTGGATGGACCTAGAGTCTGTCATACAGAGTGAAGTAAGTCAGAAAATGAAAAACAAATACCATATGCTAACACATATATATGTAATCTAAAAACAAAAACAACAACAAAAACATGGTCATGAAGAACCTAGAGGCAAGAAGGGAATAAAGACACAGACCTACTAGAGAATGGACTTGAGGACACGGGCATGGGGAAGGGTAAGCTGGAACAAAGTGAGAGAATGGCATGGACATATATACACTCCCAAATGCAAAACAGATAGCTAGTGGGAAGCAGCTACATAGCGCAAGGAGATCAGCTCGGTGCTTTGTGACCACCTAGAGGGATGGGATAGGGAGGGTGGGAGGGAGTCGCAAGAGGGAGGAGATATTGGGAGATATGTATATGTATAGCTGGTTAACTTCATTATAAAGCAGAAATGAACACACCATTGTAAAGCAATTATACTCCAATAAAGATGTTTAATAAAAATAAAATAAACTTGGACCTACTAAAGAAATAAAGAAAAATTACTCAGTTAAATGTTGTTTTTTTAACAAGCTTCCCTGGTGGCACGGTAGTTGGGAATCCATCTGCCAGTGCAGGGGATGAGGGTTTGAGCCCTGGTCCAGGAAGATCCCACGTGCCACAGAGCAACTAGGCCGGTGCACCGCAACTACTGAGCCTGTGCTCTAGAGCCTGTGAGCCACAACTACTGGTTAGGTAAAGCAGTTTGGTAGGAAATCAATTCATTTGAGTTTGGGAAGTCTGTTAGGTATCCAAATGGAAATATCAAGAAACCAGATGAGTGTCTGGAGCTCCAGAAGGAGGTGGCAATGCGAGTTGCCACATGGATGGTATTTAAAATATACAGCCAGATGAAATCACCGAGGTAGTGAGTTAGAGAAGAGAATAGGACAAAGGACTATAACATTACATGATTGGGCAGAGGAGGAGAAACAGTTTGGTAGACAGAGAACTCAGAGAATGTAGTGTTCTGGAAGACAAATTAATAAAAGTAGAGATGAAAACTGAACATTTAATGGTGACTTAAATACTGCTGATTTGTCAAGTAAGATGTTGTTGAGGCCCAGGGCAGGTTGCCCCAAAATATGCCTCAATGGTAAATTGATTATTTTGAATTGAAGTTACTTAAGAAATGGCCACTGCAAGAGGTAAATTCTTACCCCTCTTCTCTGTCTCCCTGAAAGCAGAAAATAAATCTTTCATGTAAAACGTGCCTTCCCCAAACCAAACTCATTTAACTAATTAAGTACTCAAAGCCTAAGTTTCTTTGTCCTGACCACTCACAAATTCACTGTTTCTTTGTCTACAAAGTATAAAAACTGCTTGCTTTGCCACTTCTTAGGTCCTGTTTCTATGAGACCTCCATGTGCACAAATTAAAATGTGTTTCTTTTTCTCCTGTTAATCTCTCTTTTGTCAATTTTATTATTAGCCCAGCCACAAGAACTCAAAAGGAGTAGAGGTAGAAATTTCCCCCTCCCCAGCAATGTGTACATCAAATCTACTGTTAGACACAGCAATGTGGAAGATATTTTTGACTTTGACAAGAGAAGTTTTAATGTCACGGTGGTAGTGAAAACCTGTTTGAAACAATGAATTTAAGAGACTATGAGGAAAGGCAAATCAGAGATAAGCAAGAATGACAAACTCTGCTGAGAAATTTTGCAGCAAAGAGAAGCAAATATATGGGGTAATAATAGGCAGCAGATGAAGCAGAATCAAAATAAGTTTTACTTTTTTTCCCTTTTTTATGGAGGGAAAATAAATCCATGTTTGTATGAGCATGGGAATGATCCCATAGAGACAGAAAGTTTTATTATGAAGGAGAAAGAGACTGGCTGGAGCAATGTTCTGGAGTAAGTTAGAGGCAGTGGGATTTAGTTTACTAGTAAAAGAACTGGCTTTAGGTAGAAGCATTGGTATTTCATTTATAGTAACAGTCAGGAAGATACCATGAATAGGTAAAACTTTGATATCTGTATAGAGCTGGTGGTAGATATGACATATAATTAATGTCATCTAAAATAAGATGAACACTAAAGGGAAACATGTGAATGTTAATTAGTTTCTTAACTCACCCATAGTAGTTCAAACGGAAACCAATTAAATCCCAATCCATGAAATCTAAATCTTTTTTTTTTTTTCCCAGTACGTGGGCCTCTCCCGTTGCAGAGCACAGGCTCCGGACGCGCAGGCTCAGCGGCCATGGCTCACGGGCCCAGCCCCTCCGCGGCATGTGGGATCCTCCCGGACCGGGACACGAACCCGTGTCCCCTGCATCGGCAGGTGGACTCTTAACCACTGCGCCACCAGGGAAGCCCTCTAAATCATTTTTGCACAACGTATTTATACAAATTAGTTTCTAATACAACTGAAATACATTTTTTTGTATATATTAAAAGGAACTGACCAGCAACTACTTTTATTTGCTTTTGCAACATCAATATATAGTACCTCAAAATTACATACCTAATTTAGAACAGACAAAAAACCATTCAAAGCATTTTTCAATCAACTATTATGTAAATTATAAAGTTTGAGTTAATTTGGATTTCAAGTCATAAAAGGTTTATTTCTTATTAATTTTTAACTAGCAAAAGGAGACTTAGGCATGAAAGGGGAAGAAATATGAAATTGCAACCTATACATGACTGTTGTGAGCATGCAGGCCACTAATTCCTGTTGAGAGATATTAGCAGTTTTATATAACTATTGTTCAGGTTGGCTAGGACACGATATTAACTAGCATATCACCTCTGCTTCCTCCTAGGCTTAATATACATTCTCACTATTTAGGCAATGACAATGATTTGGGCCAATAATCAAAATAATTTATGGAGAGCAAAGAAAGCAGTGGCAAAGCAGGGAGGAGTACCATGGTCTGAGTGTTTCTGTTCTCCAAAAGTTCATATGTTTAAATTTGAATCTTGAAAGTGATGGAAAGATGCTACCAGAAAACTACTAGAGCTGATTAATGAATTTGGTAATGTTGTAGGGTACAAAATTAATAGAAATCTCTTGTATTCCTATACACTAACAACAAAAGATCAGAAAGAGAAATCAAGGAAACAATCCCATTTACCATCACATCAAAAAGAATAAAATACCTAGGAATAAACCTACCTGAGGAGACAAAAGACCTGTACTCCAAAAAAAGACCTGTACTCCAAAAACCATAAGCTGCTGATGAAAGAAATAAAAGAAGACACAAAAAGATGGAGAGATATAACATGTTCTTGGATTACAAGAATCAATATTGTGAAAATGACTATACTACCCAAAGCAATCTACAGATTCAATGCAATCCCTATCAAACTACCAATGGCATTTTTCACAGAACTAGAACAAAACATTTCACAATTTGTATGGAAAGACAGAAGATCCAAAATAGCCAAAGCAATCTTGAGAAAGAAAAGCAGAGCTGAAGGAATCAGGCTCCCTGACTTCAGACAATACTACAAAGCTACAGTAATCAAAACAGTATGGTACTGGCACAAAGACAGAAATATAGCTCAACAGAACAGGATAGAAAGTCCAGAGATAAACCCACGATCTATGGTCACCTTATCTTTGACAAAGGAGGCAAGAGTATACATTGGAAAAAAGACAGACAGTCTCTTCAATAAGTGGTGCTGGGAAAACTGGACAGCTACATGTAAAAGAATGACATTAGAACACTCCCTAACACCATAGACAAAAATAAACTCAAAATGAATTAAAGACCTAAATGAAAGGCTGGATATATAAAACTCATAGAGGAAAACATAGGCAGAATACTCTTTGACATAAATGACAGTATGATCTTTTTCAATCCCCTTCTAGAGTAATGAAAACAAAAACAAAAATATACTGAGATCTAATTAAACTTAAAAGTTTTTGCACCACAAAGGAAGCCATAAACAAAACAAAAAGACAACCCTCAGAATGGGATAAAATATTTGCAAATGAAGTAACGGACAAGGGACTAATCTCTAAAATATACAAACAGCTCATGCAGCTCTATGTCAAAAAAACCAAACAACCCGATCAAAAATTGAGCATAAGATGAAATAGACATTTCTCCAAAGAAGAAATACAGATGGCTAAAAAGCACATGAAAAGATGCTCAACATCACTAATTATTAGAGAAATGCAAATCAAAATTATAATGAGGTATCACCTCACACCAGTCAGAATGGCTATCATCAAGAAAGCTACAAACAATAATTATGATGGAGAGAGTATGGAGAAAAGGGAACCCTCCTACACTGTTGGTGGGAATGTAAATTGATACAGCCACTAGAGAACAGTATGGAGGTTCCTTAAAAAAAAAAAAACTAAAAATAGAGCTACCATATGATCCAGCAATCCCACTCCTGGGCATATATCCGGAGAAAACCATAATTCAAAAAGATAAATGCACCCTGGTGTTCACTGCAGCACTATTTACAATATCCAGGACATGGAAGAAACCTAAATGTCCATCAACAGAGGAATGGATAAAGAAGATGTGGTACCTATATACAGTGGAATATTTCTCAGCCATAAAAAAGAATGAAATAATGCCATTTGCAGCAACATGGATGGACCTGGAGATTGTCATACTGAGTGAAGTAAATCAGACAGAGAGAGACAAATATATGATATTACTTACATGTGGAAACTAAAAAATGGGTACAAATGAAATTATGTACAAAACAGAAAAAGAGTTACAGATGTAGAAAACAAACTTATGGTTACCGGGGCGGGGGAAGGAGGGGAGGGACAAATTTGGAGATTGGGATTGACATATGCACACTACAATATATAAAATAGATAACTAATAAGGACCTACTGTATAGCACAGGGAACTCTACTCAATACTCTGTAATGTCCTATATGGGAAAAGAATCTAGAAAAAGAGTGAATATATGTATATGTATAACTGATTCACTTTGCTGTACACCCAAAACTAACACAGCATTGTAAATCAACTATACTCTAATAAAATTAATTTAAAAAATTAAAAAAATAAACTCATCCTAGGATTAAAATTGAAAAAAAAAAAAAGAATGAAAGTGATGGCATTAGGAGGAGGGGCCTTTTGGAAGTGATTAAGTGATGAGGACAAAGCCTTCATGAATGGGATCAATCTCCTTATAAAAGACACTCCAGAGAGCTACCTTGCTTCTTCTGCCATGTGAGGACACAGCGAGAATTCAGCGGTCTACAACTCAGAAAAAGGCTCTCACCAGACATCTACCAGTACCTTGATCTTGGACTTCCCAGCCCCAGGACTTTGAGGAATAAATTTCTGTGGTTTATAAGCTCCCCATTCTATAATATTTTTGTTAGAACAACCCAGTTCGACTAAGACAGGGAGGTAGCTGGAGGAGGTGCAGATATTAAAGAGAGTGTCACTTATTCTTTATAAGCATAATACTGAACAGTGTCTCGTGCATGTGCATAGTATACTGACACAACAGTATTTGTTGATTTGATGTGGAGTTTAGATTCAGGTTGTATTTTGGAAGAGGAATCATTGCTCATACAACCAGCAAGATTTTAGTCTTTACTGTCTTGAAATCTTCTTTATCCCATACCTTTATTTGCATAGATAAGACAATAAAGCAATTGAAGATAATAAAAAAACTAGATCCCTGGTTAAATTAAAGTGAAAGATGCAGAGAAAAGAGTGATTTGATAAATGGTATTAAATTTAATGCTTAATTAATAACATGAGGCAACAAAATGATACTACATCAAATGGATAAAGAGAAGAACCAATGAGGATGAAATTCAAGAGAAAATTGCTGATTAAAACTCACTTTATTCCCTAATTTTGGTTATGACCAAATAAAGAAATAAAGAATTAAAGACAAAATGACTGTGCTACTTTGACTAATTTGTTTGGTATTATTCTTCAGGTAGTATTTCTAAAGTAAAAAGACACAGATAGTATTAACAAGTCTCATATGCTGTTAAATCTGCAATTTTCTTAATTCAAAATATACATTGGATCCATGCTGAAACTATAAAAATGTATAATTACTTTGAAGAATCATTTTATTTACAATGAGTTTTTCATATACTATGTTAAGGCTGTATATAAAATCCCCAGCAACAATTTGTCAGAGAGATACATTGTGGACTGCATCTGATTTTCCACCAACCAACTGAATATAATTAATTGGTTGTAGTGCTACAGATATGAGATTATGAGCTAAATAACACAAACACAAAGGATCTCTCTTATTGAGCAATCATAATCTTCTGTGGCTTCTTTCCAACTCTGTTTAGCATGTGAACAAGATATTTTCTGTTGAATTAAACTAACAAAGGGGATGATTGAGCATTTAAACTCCAAGGACTATTCTTGGAGGGTGTTATATACTGCTTCAAGATTCTTAATGACTTCAGTAGAAATGGCATAATTTTCCTTCCCACTTTGAAAATTGGCTTTTTAAAAATGCTTACCATCAGCCAATATATAATTTAAAATGATAGATTGAAAATGTAATTGTTTCCATTTTTACATTAATGGTACTGTATAATATCAATTATTTTACAACATATGATTTTTAAAATTTAGGATTGATTCTATAGCATTAGTCTATTTTATATTAGTTTTCTGAAAGTAAACTCTTATTCAAAAGGAAATGTAATAGTGAAATATTATTGGATTCTAAATGGTATTTTTTAAATGTTTAAAATTTGTATTTACTATATGTGAAGTCATTTAATTAACCAAAAAAGTGATTTTTAAAAAGTCAGATCATTAAATCTTAGTATTGAGAATTTGATTTGTCATATTTTCCAGATGGTAAACTCTTGTGTTGGCATTAATTTGAAATTATCTGGTGTAGTGCTAACTTCCTTTTCTGACAAGCATTTTCTTGTTATTTATCATAAAAAAAAAAAAAAGCATTAACACTATGGTTAATTGGGGGTAGTCATATGACAGAAAATGCAGATCATTTGGAAGCATTAAGTTTTGGCAGGTTCAGCCCAAATTCCCCTCCATTAAGATTAGAGAAAGTGCTCTCAAGACAATAAACTGATTATGACAACCAAACAGTACAAGTAAATTTATTAGATGAATGACTTGGGAAATTGAACAATAAAAAACAGAGGTAACATAAAGTTCCAAAACAGTGAACAAAGAATATTTGAGTTAGATGTATTTTATCTGCTTATAATAACTAAAAATAACAAAAAAATAAAACTACATATATACCAGAGTCAATGGGGGTTAATTGTTAAAAACAAAAGAAAACAGGTATGTACACAATCAAACCCTTTGTATATTTCCATTCAGTATGAATGAGCACTGTTAACATGCCTTTATTCCTTCAGATCTTGTCCTACATGTATATATATATATTTTTTTCTTTTGTTTTGAACATGAATGATACCATGCTATAAGCAGCTTTTGCTACTTGTTTGATTCTTTCAACAATTATGAACATTCATCCATGTTTATATATACAAAATCACATTCTTTTTAATTGCACTTTATTTTAATTTAATTATTAAAATTTTCCAAACTGAGGGAATTTAGAAGTTTGTTTACTTTTTATATTATAAGTAATGCTTTGAAGAACAAGCACATATTTTTATTTTTGCAAAACAATATTTCTGTGGGACAGATTCCTAGAAGTAAAATACGAAGTTAAAAGTTATGAACTTTTGGCTTCCCTGGTGGCGCAGTGGTTAAGAATCCACCTGCCAGTGCAGGGGACATGGGTTCGAGCCCTGGTCCGGGAAGATCCCACATGCCGCGGAGCAACTAAGCCTGTGTGCCGCAACTACTGAGCCTGTGCTCTAGGGCCCGTGAGCCACAACTACTGAAGCCTGCGCGCCTAGAGCCCGTGCTCTGCAATGAGAAACCACTGCAATGAGAAGCCCGAGCACCGCAACGAACAGTAGCCCCCGTTCTCCGCAACTAGAGAGAAGCCCATGTGCAGCAACAAAGACCCAACGGAGACAAAAATAAATGCATAAGTAAATTTATTTTTAAAAAAGTTATGAACTTTTTTGGTTTGTTTTGCTGAATTGTCTAAATTTATTTATTTATTTAGTTAGTTAGTTAGTTAAATTATATTCCCACTAACAGTGAATAAAAGTACAGGACTCGAAAGGTGGGAAGGCATGAAGAACAGGCATTGGTCTTTGAGCAGGGATCTGGGAGCAGGGCAGTCTTTCATTTCACAGGAAGGAGGAGAGATAAGAAGGGTAGTGATACCACTAACTGTATAGATATGGTGGCAGGAAGCTGAGATGTTTCTGACTAATTGCTTCTAGTTTCCTAACGGAGTATGAGATTAGATTATCAACTGGTACTGATGTGTGTGAGGAATCTGAAACTTTAGAAGGTATGAAACAGTGGTCTTAGAGTGTGGGAAGGAAGGAACGTAGTTGTGGTAGGCCCCCCTAAATCCTCCCCCCTCAAAAAAAAGAAGCTACCCAAATCTCTGGAACTTGTAACCGTTACTTTATTTGGAAAAAGAGTATATGCAGACATAATTAAGTTAAAGATTTTGAGAGGAGAAGATTACCTTAAATTATCTGGGTGAGTCCTACATGCCATCCTAAGTGTCCTTATAAGAGAGAGGCAAAGAGAAATAATACAGACACACAGAAAAGGCAAAGTGAAGATGAAGGCAGAATGTGAAGTGATGTGGCTATTAGTTTAGACAAGCTGGGGCAGTCAATAGAAGCTGGAAGAGACAAGGAAAAACGTCTCCTCTTTACAAAGCCCCTGAAGGAATCACAACCTTGCCAGATTTCAGACTTTTTGCCACCAGAACTGAGAGAATAAATTTCTATTGTTTTAAGCCAACAAGTTTGCGGTAATTTGTCACACTAAGAAACTAGTGTCCTTAAGAAACTAATACACGAGTGAAATGCATCATCCTATAATATTAAATTAACATTTGGGTTGCATAGTTATGGATATGAAGTATATTTACTTGGTCAGGTTCTGTGGAAAGAGGATATTTGCTTTCAACCAGGACTGGAATATTTCTAGATAAGTATGGTACTACAGAAACAGTGAGAAGTAAAGAAGGCAATTTAATGGTTTTGGAAGAGATTGGTTATAATAAAGGACTAAACTGGAATCTAAAATGGAAACAAAACATGAGACAGTGATGATGAATAGTAAAAGAATTAAAGAAAAATAAATTGGATTTCTCAATAAATTGGGATTATACTTCTTGCGAAGTGCTAAAATAAGAAAGCTAGAAGGGAAGAAATAAGGTCACTGACTGGAAGCTTGCAGTAGAAATGCCACAGGAAGTATAATTATTGGTGATAATAATAACATTTCCTATGTGGCCAAAATGGCATGATGGCAAACGATGCTTGGGAGTAAGTGAAGGAAATGAGATATTAGAGTTTTAATATGGGTCATCTTCATTTAGGTTTGTATATATGTTTATTTATACAGCTTATAGTGGTGTGACAGTTATACGTTCTGAAGTTTGATTTTTCAATGGATATTGTAATGCATAGTGGGGAATGGATATTTGCTTTTGTTTTGGCTTTAAAAAAAAATCCCCCTAGCATTATTTGCCCATTGTGTGTGTGTGTGTGTGTGTGTTTGTGTGTGTGTGCACAAACATATCCTGATATTGATATGGGAAAATCAACTTCTATTACCTTGCTCATGGTATTTAAGTAAAGCTGACTGCACCCCATTCTCACCCCCCAAATCTAGTTGTGGAATTGCTAACAGGACTAAAGCAAATTAGTACTGTCTGTTACTTTGTCACGTAATTGATTCAGTGAAGGACACATGACACAAGTCAAGTAAATAATCTAAATCTGGGGTTTGCCTTTGATCAAGAAAATGGGTGTGCTATTTCCCACTGTAAATAAATCTGGACAGGCATAGCCCAGGAAACTGCTGGCAGTGCTCTTGCGACTACACAGGTAAAAATACCTAAGGATGGAGGTGACACCAAGGAAATGAAAACAAGGAACAGTGGGTGAAGAGCAACTTCTATTCAGAAACTCAAACACCAAATCAAGGTTTATCTGACCCCTTAATTATTTAGCTGTTCAGGAAGTTAAAAAAATAAATTAAATTAATCCCTGTCATTGAATTAATCCCACTGGGGTAGTATTATTATTTTTCTTTGTGACATGAAATAGAAAGTACTCATTATAGACACCTGATGTTACTGTCCTGGGCTGCCACATCAGTGTCACTGGTAATCTTATTTTAAGAGGATGGATCTACTCTAAAAGTGAAGTAAGTGCTTCAAGTTCTCCCGAGTTACTGAATTTCTACTATGACTGCATCTACAGATGAAAATCAATAAAAAATATAATAACCCACTGAGAAAAGTCATACTATTGGCACGACATCAAATAGCACAGAATATTCATCAGAAAGCTGTGCACTATTTTGAATTCTACATCTGTATTGGTACATTATATGAATACAAATCTTGGTTTCCTACAACTAATGCTTCATTTTCCATCACTATGAGTTTACGTGTTAGATAGCACCGTAACATTGAAGACTTACAAATTAACAATAACAACACTTATAGAAGAGCATTTTCAACAAATTAAGTTTTAAAAGTTTTTGTTGAATACATCTTTGTAATTTGTACTAGTTATAATATTATTTTGTAACTCTTCAAATATACATCTACAGCCTGAATTGTGAAAACTTTCTATAAAGTTACAGAAACTTAGGCTTATTAGGAAACCTCACTAAAATGGAGTTGGAAGGCCAGAAGAGGGACTTCTCACATGTGTGTCCCTAGAAGTCAATACAGATTCCAACAAAAAGACATGCACCTTGCATCTCTGGCAGGAAGCGACACTACTTGACTACCACCAGCAGAAAAAAGAAAGGTTTTCTCCTTGTCTGGCAACAGCTCAGCCAAAGAAAGCCTGTCACAACTCAGCCAATGAAAAGTCACTATACTTTGAACTCAATTTTCTCCAATAGAATAGCCCCTCGCAATCTACCTTCTTTACAAAAGAGCTTCCTCTCCTTTGTTTTACCAGACCTACAGGTGGTTTGCCTTTGTTTTACCAAATTGCAATTCTTTGCTGCTCACAAATAAACCCATTTTGCTGGTAAAATAGCTGGTTGTTTTCTTGTTTCAGGGTAACAAAGGTAATACCAAATGCCAATCCCTATCTCATTTGCTACAGCTTTTTTCATAGCTGTTTTCAAGCCACCTTCATTAGAGATTTTTGTTTCAGAAAAATATTCCTGACCTATTTCTTCAGGTGACAATTTGCAATAACATGCTCAATGAACACTTGTTCACTGACTTGAATTAAATTATCAGAATTAAAGGTAGTTACGTAATATAAAGTATATTCACAAGTCAGATAATTGAAAGAAAATTGTCAATCCTGAAAGCTATATATCAAGAGTAGGAGTCAGTGCTATTCAAGAACTAATGGGGCTATGCCTTGAAAACTTGTCTAGGTCTTGTCCATGATGTTACAAATATTAATTTACAAGATAAGCAGGAATGTGTTTGGGATGTTGCCTTGTCTTTTTGCCAATGCCACTATAATTCTGACTCATGGTCAGTGCATGGGAAGTCCAGTCATGCTGATTAATTTCAAAGACTTTTTTTTTTCTTTTGGTGGAGTGATGACAGTAGCAGAAACAATGGAAATATTGCTCATCTTTTATCAGGTGGCATTGATTTTTCAGCTATACTCTTGAATTCCCAACTCTGCAAGAGAGATAAAGAGCAGATTCAGTATTCTCTTGCTATTATGACGCAAAGAATAAAGTTGTATCAGCAGAAACTAATTTAACACAGAGACAGCCTCAAAACCTGTTAAGTTCTCCCTCAACTAAGATGGGAAGAGAGTGGGGAAATTATATACTGAAAGAGGCTAGTATTCACTAATTTTAATGGTTTTGTTCCTTTTACATTTGTGTACTTATTTAATTAGATTAATTTGGGATGACATTAACCAAGAATAGACATTGTCCCAATAGATTTATTTTAGAAGCTCTGCATGTAAAACAATAATTTTCACAAATTATTTTAATTCACTCTTCACTTAGGAGAGCAAGGGTTAACTCTATAAAGTTTGGCTGTCAAAAAAGATATTAAAACTCATCGATGTAACCTTATATGTAGTTAGTAAGAACTTACAAATGTGTATCTTACAATAAACTAAATGTATACTAAAAGAAAATATATTTTATCTCAACTCACACTTGATCAAGTAAAGGGTAGGATTCCTTTCAATATGTGTTTTTAAAATATACAATAAGTTTTATTTTACCCTTTTTCAGTTAAGAATGTGTTTGAGCTTTTAAATGTCATCAACTAGCCCTCAAGGAGGATGACTTCACTTCCCTACTATGGAACATACTTGGAAGTAGATATAGTAAACAATATTATGTCCTAATAAAGTAATAATAGTTCTTCCCCCAAAGAATACATGACTGTCCTTCCCCTTATTCAGCAAAAATGTAAAATATAAAATAAAAAAAAATAGATATAATCATGCCACTCCAGATTGAATAGGTCATTAGATTGATGCATACTTTATTTCACAATTTAAAATGTTTTTGTATTTCTATTTTGGCTAAATAAACAAGAATTTGAATATATAGCTTTTCACATAAGTGCTTGTTAGTTATTTTTTAAATAAACCTGAAGTCTTTTATAAAGAAATATCATCTATTAATATCAATAAAACTACTAATTAAGGAATACAGTACTTCTTTTCTTTGAATTTTATTTTATTTATTTTTTATACAGCAAGTTCTTCTTAGTTATCTATTTTATACATATCAGTGTATACATGTCAATCTCAATCTCCCACTTCATCCCACCACCACCCCTGCCACCACTTTCCCCCCTTGGTGTCCACAGGAACACAGTACTTCTAAATGTAGACTGTACAATTAAAAATAAGGATAAATCCTAATTATGCAAAAATGGGTTGAACAACTTTAAAAAGTAAAACTGGAGAAAGAGATAAAAAGGTAAGTGATTTGTAAATTATAAAGTAATTGGTATTGAAATAACTAAAATAACTTTAGAATATATGTATTTACTACTTTGGTAAATATATTATGAAAAGAGCTTTTAGTCATATGGTAATGAGATTATGTTAGTACTATTCAGAGAGAGAAAAAAGAGAGAAAGATTTAGAGAGAGAACACCAGTGAGAGATACAGCAGCAAAAGAACAATATTGACTTTAAACAATAATAATTAAATGCTAATCTTAGTATGAAACTAACACTTTTCTTTGACACTGGGCAGAAATGTTAGTGAACATGTTGAGATTTGAACACACCTAAAAGGCAGATAATAGTAACACCTCAAAGGGGTGCTTGAGGCTTAATTAATTTCTCCAGAGTACTCTAGACATGAGAAAATGCATATGCAGCATGGGCATTTCATCACTATTATTCCTCCAGGAGTTTTCTTTTGATATTGCCTACGGAGGCTACATGGAAGACTGCCAAGTTATTGAACACCCCGAAGGAGCTACAAATACCTTATTTAACAGTAAAACAAATCAATTAAAAGACAGACCTTTGGAAGAAACCTTAAGTAAATGCAAGTTGGCTACTTGGGGATGAAAGAATGGATCAAATAAATTAACATTATAATTTACAGTTTAAGAGAAAGAGAAAATAATGTATGTATATAAGCTAAAAGTCTTGAAAGAATAGGAGGGAGGAAAAGAGGAGACAGACAAGAAAGAGAAAGAATATATATACATATATAATATATCTTAAGATGAAGAAAAGGAAGTAAAGGGGGTTAATTATAAGGGGGACAGCAGGTAGATGGAGTGGGTATGGGTTAAGGTCATGTTAAATACTAGTAAATTGGCAAAAAAATAATTTAGATGGTCATGAAATTTTAAAGTGTTTGGAAAGCTGTTATCTCTGCAAAATTAAAAAAAAATAAGATTTCTGCAGCAGAATTGCAATTGCTATTCAGAAATCAAATGATTTAGTGAGTTATTTGATCAAAGAAATGATAGACCATTAGTTCTTCTAGTCAGGGCTGAATTCACAAGGTTTTTGTGATGATTTATTGAAAATATTTCCATGTAAAACATTTAGAAGGATGTTTAACAAATAGAAAGTGCTCAAAAAACTTTTTAAGAATTACCATTACTCAAATTATAATGAATACACAAGTTAAAGTTGCACTGATTTCTTACTATGTCTTTTTTTCTCTTTGAAATTAAATATTTTATGGTTAAATTATTAACTCAGAAGGTTTGATACTTTAAGAACATCCCAAGTCATGGTTTGAGTGATACTGAATTTTTCTAAATGATTTTCAAACTTGGAAGAGATCTTCCTCTCAAAATCAATTTAATATGTGAATATTTTTTGTACTTCCAGAGGAAGTAGCTATTTTTGTACTTCCAGAGGAAGTAGCTAACTATTTTCAAATATGAGTAGCAAAAAATAATTCACTCACCAGATATTTGGCAAACAACTACTTTGTACCAGCCCTTTGGGAGATAATATTCCGGGAATAAAGATTAGAAGTTGATCTAAAGAAGTTTACCATGTAGTGAAGAGAATTCAGATACATAAATATTTTAATAAATTAGAACTGTTAAGTGCTAAACAAGAATAAATTACAAATGACATGAAATTCCTGAGGATATAGTTATATTTGAAATGATAATTCATAAGAGAAAAAATTTTTAATAAAGTACCTCCCTGTGTTATAGTCATGCCTTTGTACTGTTTACAGCTTCCAAGGAAAGGCTGTACTGTGAAAGGTCCCTGAATTTAGAAGGAAGGAAGAGTTCACTGGACAGTTCTCTTTTTGTGTCTTGTTTTGAAAGTCCCTCTGGTGGTGGCAGAGAACATACATAAATTTAAAAAAAAAAATTGTTTTCTGGGACAAAAGTGTCTAACTCTGAGAGAAATCCTTGAGTAAAAAAATAAAAATACTTTCTATTAAAACATCCCAGTTACTCTACAAATCTGGCTTGTCCTATTTACAGTTAAATATGAGCTGTATTAGATAATGGTTATTATCTAAGTCTGCTGATAAATAAAACAAACACATCTACAGAAAATCCTAGAAAAGTTAGAAAAGCACAATGTGAGTGGAGGAGAAAATTAGGTGTAAATTTGGCTTTTCTTGCCCCCAACAATCCAGGAAACAAACGACGTGAGTATATTAAATCCCAATGGGAGGTTCTGATCTTGCTAATAATGAAAAAAATTCTGGATCAGAGTTTTCCAAATAAGTGTTAATTAGAAGTATTCTGTATTCATATCTCAGATACCCATTTATCTTAATTTTCACTGACAAATATTTTACAATTTTATGTTCCAGTGTTGTGTGCTAGACTAAATACAAAGGTAAATAAAGAGACAATTCTTTCTGACAAGCAGCTTATAGTCCAGGTGAAAGAGAGAACATGTAAACCAATACTTGTAACCTTCAGGCTGCTAAAAGGTGCTCAGAACTTAAGGTCAGCTTTCTCCTTGAATGAGAGGTCTGGGTCTATTGGGTCAATGTCATTTTAGGAAAATATATGTTTCAGGCACAGCCACTCTAATATTGATCACTGTCACACTCTCACTCACCTCGTGGAGAAATCTGCCAAGAATAACATAATACTTTTTGCTGTTTTTATTGATTTATCACCCAGCTTTGACTCCTTGGGCAGGAATTAGTTGTGGGTTAAGATGTGTGACTTTAACACAAATCCTCATCCATGCACTATCAAAATCTAAAATTTTAAATTATATACCTTAAGAACCAAGGTACCCAGGAAATTGAGATCATATCTCAATTTTATGAAAACGGACTGTGTTCAAGTCCTCTTCTGTTTAAATTATACTTTAGTAGCTAATTCACGTTTGGAAGCCTACCAGCTAGCATAATATTGGCATATAAGTATACAATATATGTAGAATGAATGAATAAATGGTCTCATTGCTTTTGGATGAGTTAAACACCAACCCCTTGTCACTGACAGATTTCCCTTAGGATCTCAACAATTTTTCCCCATATTTCTACAAATGTTTTTTACACTGCTAACAGAATTAGCTTTCTTCATAAATGTTTTTGTTAAATCTCGGTAACTCTTAGTTAAAACCCCTTCCTGTGTTTTCTAGATCCATTCACATTCTGACCTATCTGCCTAACAGGCCCACACCATGGGTTCCTGGCATTCTAGTCACATGCGCCTGCTTGCAGCCTCCTGACCACCACATTCTCTGTGCTTCTGTGTCCTTAGGAGAACTCCCCTCAGCTTGCAGTATAATTTCTCCATTTCTCTGCTTGGTAAATGTACTCAACGCTTCAGGATTCCACTGGTCTATGAACTCTGTGAAGATCTGCCTATTTGGTGTTCTTTGATTTTCTTCTCTTTGCTGTTCTATAGAGTTATGGTTAACTCTATAATATTGTTAATTCAACGTTGTATATTAATCTCCCCTGCTGGGCTATGAGATAGAAACTGTACTGTCTTACAGTTTATATTTTTAGTGTAGTGCTTGACTACAGTAAACTCTATTGAATAGGCAAATGAAGAAATGAATGAGCATATTTTAGTCAGTGAAGAATGGAAGGAAATCCCTGGACCCATGCCAGCAACTAGTTCCCTGACAGAAATTAGAGGTTTTTCATCTAACAAGCTCATAGAAATAGCTGAATCACTTTTGCAAAAATTTACCTTCACATTTTAATTGTTTTCTCTTTAAGATGTTTTGAAAATACTTTAATATTGTTAAATATTTACCTTGTGCTCACTTTTAGAAAGGTTAAGGTAAGCATCAATGGAACTAAAAATCTAGGGGAGAGATAAGACTTGAAGTAAGGCAGAAATAATTAATTGGATGAACCACTGGGCAGCTTTCTGTATTTAGCACAATTTGCTTGAAGGGAAGGCATATGCAAATGTAGATACAAGAAAACACTGCATATAAAAGGGCATATTATTTCTGGAAACTTCTGAGAACTTGACAGGATACCAAATTTAGTAATAGGTGGAGAAGCAAGCATTTAATTAGCACCATTTATGACATACTCCCTCTCTGGAAGATTTTTGGAATTACCTAAACTAGAGCTTCATCTCTTTAAGGCTTTAGTCTTTTGTTACAAATGCTGAAGCTTTTCAGAGGTAATATATTGATTACTTATTGATGTTTGACACTTGAGATGAGATCAGGTGTGTTCAGGGTGCCATGGCCATAGACAAGTGCTGGACACTGTAAAGTGATCCATAGCTAAAGGCAGATTTTCTTGAAAGGTAAAGGATAGAACTTGACACAGAAATTTTAAAGGGAAAAGTGCTATGACAGGTTAACGTAAGTCCTGGCTTGCCCTGGACAGTTTAAGTTTATGCCTATGGTGTCACTGTTGTTATTAATAGCATCCCATATTATTCTCAGAAGTGCCCTGGTTTGAACAATAAACTACACTGTCACCTCAACAATGAGGCAAAAGAAAAATGGGAGTGATGAGATACATAATAAAGTTGCTGGATGTGCCAAAACCAAATATAGACTTCATAACGAGTGACCCTGATTCCTTAGGACTAATTCCTACTATTCTAAAGGAAGCTTTAGCTGTATATCTCATTTATGCAGTTAAGGAATACGATAACAATGAAGAAAAACCTTTCTTGACCTTTTCCAAGTAGTGAGTTTATGAATCCATTACTATAGCTTATATTTCCACCCATGCAGATCTTTACTGCAGATTAAAACATTTAGTGTCTGAAGTAGATTATTTATTAATGTAAATTATTGTATAAACTCATCTCCTATTCTTAGAACTATGATTGCATTCTGATGATACTTTGATAGCTAGATGAAAAACAGTCTTGATCAGTAATGAACATGTAAGTGTACAGTGATATAACCTGACCTTGGTTTATAAATTGTGGTATCACTGCTGCAGATGAATGTTGAGGGGAGGGGAGATTAGCCCAGGGTTCCATAAGTGCTTATGTCAGTCTGGCATTTTTGAAGTAGAAAGTCTACTAATATTTAAAATGACTAACCATCCATTTTATACATTTGAAGTTTGCATCTCAAAGACTGATTAAATAATCCTTCCAAGTAGTGGATCAAAAGATGCAGATGTTTGCATCCAATTATTCAGGGAAGTCCTTGGTATGTAAGTGTTCAGTAAAAATCTTCACATAACAAAGCAATACCCATAATACGAAATTATTCACCAATGAGCTGACCACTTATATAATTATTATTATGCAAGAATTCCAATAATTTAACACTAGTGAATAGCTTCTTCAGTGCAAAATTTTTGGAAAGTAAATTTTTTAAGTCTTGCACAATAATGATAACACACTAGGTACTTCAGAAGAGACATATTTGAATTTCAAAGTTTTGAGAGGCCCTTGAGAAAAGTGGGAAACCATTAAATAGTTTTTCTCAAAAATGGCTCTCGTTGTGATCACACTGTGCAAGTCAAATGTGAAGTGAAGGATATTTTATTGCACTTAATATTATTTTTCAAAAAAAAAGTCCAAAAGAACAAGCCAGCATTTGACTCATTCTTTGTGTATTTTAACAATCCCACTTCTGAGTATCTATCCAACAGAATTGTAATTAGGATCTTTAAGAGATATACGCATTCCCATGTTCATTGCAGCATTATTCACAATAGCCAAGATATGGAATCAACCATAAATGTCCATTAATGGATTCATGGATAAAGAAAATGTGGTATATACAGACAATGGAATAAAAAAAGAAGAAAATCCTGCCATATATGACATCCTGGGTGAACTTTTAGAACATTTTGCTAAGTGAAATAAGCCAGTCTCAGAAGGACAAACAGGATATGATTCCACTTATATGAGGCATCTAAAATAAGCTCATAGAAGCAGAAAGTAGCATGGTGGCTGCCAGGGCTGGGGTGGGGATGGGGAATGGTAAGTTGCTGTTCAACAGGTTTAAAGTTTCAGTTATGCAAGATGAGTAAGTTTTAGAGATCTGCTGTGCAACACTGTGCTTATAGTTGACAGTGCTGGACACTTTTTGTCAAGAGTACATCTCATGTTATCTGTCTATAATTTTAAAAAAAGGAGGCAAAAAAAGATTATTTGAGTAATTCAGGCAATTTAGGTAGAGTACACGAGTTGTAATGGGTTGAGCAATGAATAGAAATTAAAATGAAAGAAGCTGGTGAAAATTTTTAAAGATATTTGTGAAATAAGAGAAAATTGATGAAGGGTGGTCTCATAAGAAATGAAAAGCAATGGAATCAACAGGCTTGACAAAAACAGGTATAATTTCCTCTGAGACAGTGGAAAAAAAAGACCTTTAAGATGACATATGTTTCTGTTTTCAAGAGGTTCAGGTATAAGACAGATTGTGTTACCACTTAATTTCCTACCTTTACCCCATCCATACCCATCTGCAACATAATATACATATAATTTAGTGCATATATACTAAAGCTGATATAGAGTTGATTGAAGAGGACTCAGATTTCTGGTAAAATTCTTTTAAAATTATAAAATAGTGTAGCAACACTTTCATATTGAAATTCTTTTTGCATAGGCGTATAATGCAACATTTCATTATTAGTGCCTCCTTTTCTGTTATCCCCAGAGTCCAAAAATGTCTGACAGGTTATTCTAAATGCAAATAGGATATACACAAAATACATCTGTTCAGGAAATCGATGCTTAAGTTACTTGATTAGAGTTTAGTCCTTATTCTAGGTAGAAAGTTTTAAGGCTTTTTTCTTTTCATGAGAGGAAAGTCTGTACAATGGGTTGAAAGTACAGTTTGGATATTGTATTTTAAGAAATAGATATTTTTTCTTGCCTATCACTTAACTGTGTAACACTTCAGAAATTTAACCGATGAGAAAAGTTATTTACTAACTGGTACAAAGACAATTGTTTGATTTTACTATACCCAAGTTCAGGGAATAGAAACATGATCCATATTCTACTCTTCAGGAGTTAAAAAAAATGTGTATAACCTATAGCTATACTAGATCATAGAGTAACATTAATAGCACTAACTGCTATTTTCCCTCCTCATACATAACAGATTTTCCCTCCTCATACATAACAGATTCAATAGCAAGGAAATGAAAATGAAGGCTAACTACTTATGAAGATTGCATAGTTTTCCTGCAGAGAATGTGAACAGCCTGGCCTGCTTAGTGGATGTGTGACCTGTGCAATCACACTGGGCCCCACTCTCAGAAAAGCCTCACTTTCGGTTTAATGCTTTTTTTTTTTCTGCCATCTTGAAATTCTTAATTATTTTGAACAAGAGATCCAACATTTTCGTTTTGCACTGGGCCTGGCAAAACATGCACCTGGTGCTAGTGGACATAAAGGCACATTTAGTACATATTCATATAAGTGCCTGTGTGTACACATGTACATGTACTTGTGTGTGAGTGCTTATGTGTACATGTGGTTGGAAAAAAGAACAAAAACTATGCTGAAAATAACGGCAAACCAAATCTTAATACACAAAAGCAAATAAACTTGCAGTAGAAAATAGTTTAAAAGTTCTTCATATTGTTAAGGATATGGCAAAGTTATTAAAGCTTAAACTCTCCCAGAAAAAAAAAAAAACACATAGTGACAATTATTTTCAAAGGAGGAGAGCTGGATATAGAATTTCTTAATGACTAGTTTTAATTCATACAAAGATTACTTCGGTCTTAGTGAAGAATCACTTTGATTTCTAAATAAAGCTATGTATTGAGTCACTTTTCAATAAGGAAACAAAGTAATAACATCTCAATCACTGGGATTAATATTTTCTTGTGACTGTGTACATACACAGAAAAACTTCAAAGAATCCTTTTGGAAATATCAGAATGGATATTTTAATTTTTTGTGAAAATTTAGTTAAACTGCAGTGACATCTCTCCCATATATAATTTTAAATCATTTTGATCCATACTACTTAGTGAGTGTAACTAAAGAGTACATTTTTATAAGTAGCAATACTTTAAACTGATTCATTTGGAATTATTCCCATGGATTTATATTTAAGAGGCAAAAACTTTTTACTCTAGTAACTAATGTGAGAAATTGATGGATGTGATGCAGTTTAAAACAAAATTTAAAAAATAATGATATGAATAAGAAGAATATTTATATAGTATCTTTCAGTGTATATGATGCTTTCATCCATATTGACTATCTCATTTAATTCTAACAAGCTTCCTTGTCTTTTCCATTTACAGAAGGGGAAACTGAAGTATGTTTCAGAGAGAATAAAGGACTTATCAATGCCACCAAACCTGTAAATGGTAGTGCCAGAATGCTTTCTGTTATGCCATACATAATAAAACATCATTGCCATTATCACTGACAAGCTTATCCATGTAAAGAATTTACTGTTAGTAAGTTTAAAATTCAGTTTAAAAATGAAATTAGATTGGATAATAAAAATCTTCTCTTAATGATACTTCACACATAAGAGTATTTTGGACTGTGCACCTATGCCATGATTATTTATTTATGTTTTCTATATTCTAAGCAACAGGCTAGATATTTTTGCATTTATTGTCTGATAGCAAAAATAAACTAATTACTTACATTTTAGAAACCCTAAAGAAATATACTATCTAAATCTCCTCAATTGATTTTTGTCTTATTTTAAAACAAGATTAATATGCTTACATTTTTAGAGAATTTACAAGATTCAAGAGAAGCAACTTGAAGGATGATTAGGTAGAGGAAGCGGAATGAAAAGGTGTTGAAATTAACAATTTCCCCTTTTCAAATATCATGTGGTTTCTTTTTGATTTTTAGAAAAATGTAAAATTGTGAAGGCTCTTTGGTAGTGTGAAACTTCATTTAATATTTAAAATGTACATTGGACTTTAAAAAATGTATTTCTTTAAAAGGAAAATAAACTGTCTTTACCATATGCTTTTTCTCCAGAATGCTTGCATTATATAAATAAAAATCACTGTGATAAATATTTGGTTCAATTTTGTATACCTCCTGGAATATGCCAAATAAAACAATTACCTGCCCCTTATGCCATGATATTTCATTACAAACAAATGATTAAACAAGATAATATAAATAGATATACAAGTAAGCAAATATTATATAACTGCTAAGTAAAATCATTTCCTGAAAAGAATCTTAAATATATGAAATGGTCTATTAGGCAATGTTATTATATACAGCAGACTAAATTTATCTTTATGAAAAGATTTTCATTTTAAAGAAGAGAACTAAAAAGAAATGAGCATTTAAAAAATCTGTTTCAGGGCTTCCCTGGTGGCGCAGTGGTTAAGAATCTGCCTGCCAATGCAGAGGACACGGGTTTGAGCCCCTGGTCCGGGAAGATCCCACATGCTGCAGAGCAACTAAGCCCATGCGCCACAACTACTGAGCCTGCGCTCTAGAGCCTGTGAGCCGCAGCTGCTGAGCCTGTGTCCCACAACTACTGAAGCCCATGCGCCTAGAGCCTGTGCTCCACAACAAGAGAAGCCGCCACAATGAGAAACCCACGCACTGCGGCAAGGAGTGGCTCCCGCTCTCCGCAACTGGAGGGAGGCCGGGTGCAGCAACGAAGACCCAATGTAGCCAAAAATAAATAAATAAAATAAATTTTAAAAAATAAAATAAAATAAAAAATCTGTTTCAGATGTACTTTTAGAAATTTCAGCATGTTGAACATACTGCAGCAATTTGTCCACACTACAAACAGCTGTCTTTGTTATGTTGAAAGATTATTGCTGAAGGAATATCATTGACAGCCTGAACTGAATCCAAGAATTTCTAAATCAGAAGGAAGTTTATGAATATCATCAGTCTTTGAACAATAATGCTTTACACACAATACATAATTCCCATGTCATTTTTGGATATACTAATGCATATATATTATAATAGTACAATTCAAGCTAAGTAATTTATTTCTAACTTTTAACTCATTTCTTTAAGTGAAGAACACTGGAGGAAAGTTTCTTGTTACTAAAATACAGTGTTTATCATTCAGTAAATACATTCACAAATTTAAAATACCTATCTTGATTCAATTACTGTAATTATAAAAGTCATGACAGTAAGTCATAATTTCACATGGAGAATTAAAAGGGAGAATAGAACTGTCTTTAGTATCATTACTCTGTCCTACTTATTTAGTTGGTTACTTGTTTTTAATTACCAAATAAAATGACTTTGGGCATAGATGATATGATAAAACCTCACAGAATTGGGTGATTTAAAGGATGAAGAGTAGTCAGCCAAATTAGAATAAAGACACATTTCCAAGTGCAGACAGCATCACAAACACAAGGACAGACACAGGAATGGGTAAGGTGTAGTGCAGGAAAGGTATGCAGGCAGGTCTGGCTAGAGAAAATGGTTCAGGGAGCCACACTGAGGAGCCTGGATTCATCCTGGGCACATTATGAAGTTATTCAAGGTTTTCAAGCAGGTAAATGACCTGGCCACATCTCTGATTTAGAAATATAGCTCTGAAAATGGTGTGCATTGGGGAATGAAAGGAGGATGCAGTACATACAGTAGCTGGAGCAAAAGTGAGCACAGCTTTATAAAGCTGAGCCTGATCAGCTGTTGCAGAACATATGTGGAACAAATTGATAAATTGTAAATTGGGTTAATTTGTTAGTATGCTTGTGTTTCTTTAAAAGGAAGAAAATAGTCTCAATCATATGCCATACATTCCAATTATAATACACAACAATATGTTTATGCATTTTTTCCCTAAAGGGTAAGATTTGTATAATATTGATTTTGACCTTTTTAATACTATATAATTTATTACACTTGGCTATGATTTTTTTCAAAATCATCATGGATACTCAGGAATGCTTGGGAAATAAGAACTTTAGCCAACACATTGCTTTCATAGTAATAAACCTTTCTTGAATATGAGATTGTATAATTAATGAAGTTAATATAAAATGAATATGTGTAGATATCCAAATAAAAACTGACTAATGTCAATTCCAGTTTTCCTTTTGTATTTTGAAGTTGTTTTAATTTTTTACAGACTTCAAATATTTTTATATTCTACTGAAAAACTTCATAGTCCTTAAGAAATACACTAATAATAATTAATAAACAAAATGACTCTAGATAAGGTAGGGCATTTATTTTATGACTTCTGAGAACATGCTTAGCTCCTAAATCACAAAAGGAAGATGAGAAAGAAATAAGAACTAAAGGAAAATTTTGCTAATTTTTTCTTAATAACCATTTTGCTTTTCATAGGGAAAATAAATCAATGTGTGGTGATATGGTCACTCGGTTTTCAGTGTTTATTCCCACAAATTTCTAATTTACCTTTTCAGTGCAGCAGGATCCAGAAAGGTAAAAACTATATTTACCAGGTTCCTTTGCAGCTATAATTCTGTATGCTAATTAAATTATACCAATTATATGTATTGTGAGATATCTGGCAGAAGGAAAATACCAATCTACTGATGCTTTTGACTGATTTTTTTCTGCTGACAAGTAAAGGCTTTAGAGATGTGCACTGCCCGCCGCCCCCACCTCCCAGCATTTTTACAGCAATCACTTTTCAAGCTTTATGGGTGTTGAAAAAGCAACTCCAATGGAAGAAGTTTCCCAGTCTTGGCTATCTGGTCACTCACTTTAGTTACAGTGGTATGTCTTTGTCCTTAGGGTTTTCAGAGGATGCTGCTTAATTTCCTATCCTCTCGATTGTGGTAGAGTTTATAGTAGCTACCCGTGTAGAATTCCAGCACTCTTTCCTGGAGAATCATATCCAGCCAGCTCCTCCTCCAACCTGTTTCCAGGCATACATCAGAGATAATGTAGGTTCATTTCCACCAAACACCACAATAAAGAAAGTCACCTTTTTGTTTTTTTTTTTTTTTTTGCTTCCCAGTGCATATAAAGGTTTATACTATACTTCAGTCTATTAAATGTGCAATAGCATTATGTCTAAAAAATTTACATATTTTAATTAAAAGTACTTTATTGCTAAAAAATGCTAACCATAATATTTGCTGGTGGAGAGTCTTGCCTTGAATTTGACGGCTGCTGACAGATCAGGGTGGTGGTTGCTGATGGTTGGAGTGGCTGTGGCCATTTCTTAAAATAAGACAACAATAAAGTTTTCTGCATCGATTGACTCATCTTTTCACCAATGACTTCTCTGTAGCATATGATGCTGTTTGATAGCATTTTGCCCAGAGAACTTCTTTCAAAAATTGTGTCACTTCTCTCAAACCCTGCTGCTGCTTTATCAACTAAGTTGATGTAATATTTGAAATCCATTACTGTCATTTCAAGAATCTTCACAGCATCTTTAACAGGAGTAGATTCCATCTCAAGAAAGACTTTCTTTGCTCATCCATAAGAAGCAACTTCTCATTCGTTAAAGCATATCATGAAATTGGAACAATTCAGTCCCATCTTCAGGCTCCTCTTCTAATACTAGTTCTCTTGCTATTTTCACCATATCTGCAGTGACTTCTTCCACTGAAGTTCTGAAATTCTTAAAGTCCTCCATGAGAGTTGGAATCAACTTATTCCAAACTCCTGTTAATGGTGATGTTTTGCTCTTCCCATGAATCACATATATTTTTCATATTGTAAATATTATATTTCTTTCACACACAAAGTTGTATGAGATATTTACTAGTTTTAATACATATCCACAGGATTAATACTCATATGGAGTATAACATGGAAAAGTGCGGAACTAAAGAAATAAGTCCGCTCTCACTCCCTCTTGCGAGAGAACTGTAATCACAACTAACTTTTGAGCAATCATCAACAGAAGACACTGGAACTCACCAAAACAGATACCCCACATCCAAAGACAAAGGAGAAGCCACAATGAGATGGTAGGACAGGCGCAATCACAATAAAATAAAATCTCATAACTGCTGGGTGGGTGACTCACAAACTGGAGAACACTTATACCACAGAAGTCAACCCACTGCAGTGAAGGTTCTGAGCCCCACATCAGGTGTCCCAACCTGGGGGTCCGGCAATGGGAGGAGGAATTCCTAGAGAATCAGACTTTGAAGACTAGTAGGATTTGATTGCAGGACATCAACAGGACTGGGGGAAACAGAGACTCCATTCGTGGAGGGCACACACAAAGTAGTGTGCGCATTGGGACCCAGGGGAAGGAGTAGTGACCCCACAGGAGACTGAACCAGACCTACCTGCTAGTGTTGGGGGGTCACCTGCAGAGGCAGGGGATGGCTGTGGCTCACTGTGAGGAGGAGGAGACTGGCAACAGAAGTTCTGGAAGTACTCCTTGGCGTGAGCCCTCCCAGAGTCCACCATTAGCCCCACCAACAGCCCAGGTAGGCTGCAGTGTTGGGTCACCTCAGGCAAAACAATCAACATGGAAGGAACCCAGCAGCACCCATCAGCAGACAAGTGGATTAAAGTTTTACTGAGCTCTGCCCACTGGAGCAATAGCCAGCTCTACCCAACACCAGTCCCTCCCATCAGGAAACTTGCACAAGCCTCTCAGCCTCATCCACAAGAGGACAGACAGCAGAAGCAAGAAGAAATACAATCCTGCAGCCTGTGGAATAAAAACCACATTCACCGAAAGACAAAATGAAAAGGCACAGAGCTATATACCAGATGAAGGAACAAGATAAAACCCCAGAAAAACAACTAAATGAAGTGGAGATAGGCAACATTCCAGAAAAAGAATTCAGAACAATGATAGTGAAGATGATGCAGGACCTCGGAAGAAGAATGGAGGCAAAGATCGAAAAGATGCAAGAAATGTTTAACAAAGGTCTAGAAGAATTAAAGAACAAACAGAGATGAACAATACAATAATTGAAATGAAAAATACACTAGAAGGAATCAATAACAGAATAACTGAGGCAGAAGAACAGATAAGTGACCTGGAAGAGAGAATGGTGGAATTCACTGCTGCAGAACACAATAAAGACAAAAGAATGAAAAGAAATGAAGACAGCCTAAGAGACCGCTGGGACAATGCTAAACACAACAACATTCGCATTATAGGGGTCCCAGAAGGAGAAGAGAGAGAGAAAGGACCCAAGAAAATATTTGAAGAGATTATACTCGAAAACTTCTCTAACATGGGAAAGGAAATAGCCACCCAAGTCCAGGAAGCAAAGAGAGTCCCATACAGGATAAACCCAAGGAGAAACATGCTGAGACACATAGTAATCAAATTGGCAAAAATTAAAGAAAAATTATTGAAAGCAGCAAGGGAAAAATGACAAATAACATACAAGGGAACTCCCATAAGGTTAACAGCTGATGTCTCAGCAGAAACTCTACAAGCCAGAAGGGAGTGACATGACATATTTAAAGTGATGAAACGGAAGAACCTATAACCAAGATTACTCTACCTGGCAAGGATCTCATTCAGATTCGATGTAAAATCAAAAGCTTTACAGACAAGCCAAAGCTAAGAGAATTGAGCACCACCAAACCAGCTCTACAACAAATGCTAAAGGAACTTCTTTAAGTGGGAAAAACAAGAGAAGAAAAGGACCTACAAAAACAAATGCAAACCAATTAAGAAAATGGTAATAAGAACATACATACCGATAATTACCTTAAACGTGAATGGATTAAATGCTCCAAACCAAAAGACAGAGGCTTGCTGAATGGATACAAAAACAAGACCCATATATATGTTGTCTACAAGAGACCCACTTCAGACCTAGGGACACATTCAGACTGAAAGTGAGGGGATGGAAAGAGATATTCCATGCAAATGGAAATCAAAAGATAGCTGGAGTAGCAATACTCATATCAGATAAAATAGACTTTATATAAAGAATGTTACAAGAGACAAGGAAGGACACCACATAATGATCAAGGTGTCAATCCAAGAAGAAGATATAACAATTATAAATATATATGCACCCAACATAGGAGCACCTCAATACATATGGTAACTGATAACATTTATAAAAGGGGAAATCGACATTAACACAATAATAGTGGGGGACTTTAACACCACACTTACACCAATGGACAGATAATCCGAAACAGAAAATTAATAAGGAAACACAAGCTTTAAATGACACAAGAGACCAGATAGATTTAACTGATATCTATAGGACATTGCATCCCAAAAGAGCAGATTACACATTCTTCTCAAGTGCACACGGAACATTCTCCAGGATAGATTATAATTTGGGTCACAAATCAAGGCTCAGTAAATTTAAGAAAAATGAAATCATATCAAGCATCTTTTCTGACTAAAACACTATGAGATAAGAAATCAATTACAGGGAAAACAATATAAAAAACAGAAACACATGGAAGCTAAACAATATGTTACTAAAAAACCAGGAGATCACTGAAGAAATAAAAGAGGAAATAAAAAAATACCTAGAGACAATATGTTACTAAATAAGCAAGAGATCACTGAAGAAATCAAAGAGGAAATAAAAAAATACCTAGAGATGAATGACAATGAAAACACAACGATCCAAAACCTATGGGATGCAACAAAAGCAGTTCCAAGAGGGAAGTTTATAGCTATACAAACCTACCTCAAGAAACAACAACAATCTCAAATAAACAATCTAACCTTACACCTAAAAGAACTAGAGAAAGAAGAACAAACAAAACCCAAAGTTAGCAGAAGGAAAGAAATCATAAATATAAGAGAAGAAATAAATGAAATAGAAACAAAGAAAACAATAGCAAAGATCAATAAAATTAAAAGCTGGTTCTTTGAGAGGATAAACAAAATTGATAAACCATTAGCCAGAGTCATCAAGAAAAAGAGAGAGAGGACTCAAATCAATAAAATTAGAAATGAAAAAGGAGAAATTACAACAGACACCACAGAAATACAAAGCATCCTAAGAGACTACTACAAGCAACTCTATGCCAATAAAATGGACAACCTGGAAGAAATGGACACATTCTTAGAAAGGTATAACCTTCCAAGACTGAACCAGGAAGAAATGAACAGACCAATCACAAACAATGAAATTGAAACTGTGATTTAAAATCTTCCAACAAACCAAAGTCCAGGACCAGATGGCTTCACAGGTGAAATTCTATCAATCATTTAGAAAAGAGCTAACACCCAGACTTCTCAAACTCTTCCAAAAAATTGCAGAGAAAGGAACACTCTCAAACTCATTCTATGAGGCTACCATCACTCTGATACCAAAACCAGACAAAGATACTACAAAAAAAAGAAAATTACAGACCAATATCACTGATGAATATAAATGCAAAAATTCTCAACAAAATACTAGCAAACAGAATCCAACAACACAATAAAAGGATCACACACCATGATCAATTGGGATTTATCACAGGGATGCAAGGATTCTTCAATATACGCAAATCAATCAATGTGATACGCCATATTAACAAACTGAAGAAGAAAAACCACATGATCATCTCAATAGATGCAGAAAAAGCTTTTGACAAAATTCAACACCCATTTATGATAAAAACTCTCCAGAAAGTAAGCAGAGAGGGAACCTACATCAACATAATAAAGGCTATATACGACAAACCCACAGCAAGCATCATTTTCAATGGTGAAAAACTGAAACCATTTCCTCTAAGATCAGGAAGAAGACAAGGATGTCCACTCTTACCACTATATTCAACATAGTTTTGGAAGTCCTAGCCACAGCAATCAGAGAAGAAAAAGAAATAAAAGGAATCCAAATTGGAAAAGGAGAAGTAAAACTGTCACTCTTTGCAGATGACATGATACTATACATAGAGAATCCTAAAGATGCCAGCAGAAAACTCCTAGAGCTAATCAATGAATTTGATAAAGTTGCAGGATACAAAATTAATGCACAGAAATCTCTTGCATTCCTATACACTAATGATGAAAAATCTGAAAGAGAAATTAAGGAAACACTCCCATTTACCACCACAACAAAAAGAATAAAATACCTAGGAATAAACCTACCTAGGGAGACAAAAGACCTGTATGCAGAAAACTATAAGACACTGATGAAAGAAATTAAAGATTATACAAACAGATGGAGAGATATACCATGTTCTTGGATTGGAAGAATCAATATTGTGAAAATGACTATACTACCCAAAGCAAGCTACAGATTCAATGCAATCCCTATCAAATTGCCAATGGCATATTTTACAGAACAAGAACAAACAATCTTAAAATTTGTATGGAGACACAAAAGACCCCGAATAGCCAAAGCAGTCTTGAGGGAAAAAAACGGAGCTGGAGGAATCAGACTCCCTGACTTCAGACTATATTACAAAGCTACAGTAAACAAGACAATATGGTACTGGCACAAAAACAGAAATATAGATCAATGGAACAGGACAGAAAGCCCAGAGATAAACCCACACACACCTATGGTCAACTAATCTATGACAAAGGAGGCAAGGATATACAATGGAGAAAAGACAGTCTCTTTAATAAGTGGTGCTGGGAAATCTGGACAGCTACGTGTAAAAGAATGAAATTAGAACACTCCCTAACACCATACACAAAAATAAACTCAAAATGGATTAGAGACCTAAATATAAGACTGGCCACTATAAAACTCTTAGTGGAAAACATAGAAAGAACACTCTTTGACATAAATCACAGCAAAATCTTTTTTGATCCACCTCCTAGAGAAATGGAAATAAAAACAAAAATAAACAAATGGGACCTAATGAAACTTAAAAGCTTTTCCAAAGCAAAGGAAATTACAAACAAGCTGAAAAGACAAGCCACAGAATGGCAGAAAATATTTGCAAATGAATCAATGGACAAAGGATTAATCTCCAAAATATATAAACAGCTCATGCAGCTCAATATTAAGAAAACACACAACTCAATCCAAAAATGGGCAGAAGACCTAAATAGACATTTCTCCAAAGAAGACATACAGATGGCCAAAAAGCACATGAAAAGCTTCTCAACTTCACTAATCATTAGAGAAATGCAAATCAAAACTACAATGAGGTATCACCTCACACCAGTTAGAATGGGCATCATCAGAAAATCTACAAACAACAAATGCTGGAGAGGGTGTGGAGAAAAGGGAACCCTCTTGCACTGTTGGTGGGAATGTAAATTGATACAGATACTATGGAGAACAGTATGGAGGTTCCTCAAAACACTAAAAATAGAATTACCATATGACCCAATAATCCCACTCCTGGGCATATACCCAGAGAAAACCATAATTCAAAAAGACACATGCACCCCAATGTTCATTGCAGCACTATTTACAATAGCCAGGTCATGGCAGCAACCTAAATGCACATCGACCGACAAATGGATAAGAAGATGTGGTAAATATATACAATGGAATATTACTCAGCCATAAAAAGGAACAAAATTGTGTCATTTATAGAGACACAGATGAATCTAGAGACTGTCATACCGAGTGAAGTAAGTCAGAAATAGAAAAACAAATATCATTAACGCATATATGTGGAATCTAGAAAATGGTACAGATGAACCAGTTTGAAGGGCAGAAATTGAGACACAAATGTAGAGAACAAATGTACGGACACCAAGGGGGGAAAGTGGCAGGGGTGGTGGTGGTGGTGGTGTAATGAATTGGGTGATTGGGATTGACATGTATACACGGATGTGTATAAAATGTATGACTAATAAGAACCTGCTGTATAAAAAAATAAATAAAATAAAATTCAAGGGAAAAAAAAGAAATAAGTCTATCTGAAAACAAAAGCACACATTTCTTAGGATTTAAAAATTTTGCACATAATAAGGTTGCACAGAAATTACTGGCTGTTTTTATAAACAGAATGAGGTATTAGTTAATCTCTAAACATGAGTGCAAAGAGGAAAAACCATACACACAAAAAAATACATAAATTCATACTAAGACCTAGAGCACCAACAATTAAGAAATAAATGTGAAAAAATGTATAAAAGAGCTATGATTTCACCACTACAAAATTATTAGCCAGGGATGAAATCATTAGCCACTTAACAATCTCTTGGCAATATTAGGTTTTCAACTTTCTTTCAGTCTAAATGTCTATGAGCAATGCAATCACTTCCTTTACTCCAATTCTTCTGCATGGTTCTGTGGTAAATATTCAACCATACCTTTTTGAAGCTTTCAGTAGAAATTAACCAAGATACTGCTTGCTATCCTTTGCTGAACGACTCAATTATACAGTTTGACATACATTTTGCAACCCGAGTCAGAGATGCTACAGAGCACACAATTTTAAATTAGCAAAGGTTTCACTCAAAAAAAAAGCATTCAAGTTCACACAATTTAAATCTACAATAACTTTTAAAATTTAACCTTTAAATATTTATCGGCAAACTCATTCTTTCCTTGGTAATAAAACTGGTCATGTTAATAAGTCCAAGGGCAGGTAGAGAAAAAAGACCAGTCAGAATTATAATCTTTTCTTAAAGAACCTTGCCTAATCAGGGAATTTAATAATTAGCTATTCCTCTACTAACTGAATGTTGCTGAATTTGTCAAAAACAATTTAAATATATTTAATAGCTATGTCAAGTTAAGTGAAATCATGCACTTGTCAAAATAGTTCACAAAAAATTGGTTCTGCATCAAAGATCCTGAAGAAGAGTCAACTAGTTTGGTTTAATGAGAACAGAAAAAGGACTAAATACTGTCCTGAACAGTCAGTGTATGTAGTAACCATATTTCCTCTTTGTTGAGTGGCAGTCCTACAGTGCGTGCTAGATCCATGGAATCTATTTTCAGTCTGTACTGTATGTCGATTCATGGCGGTGTCAAAACCACTAAAAGAAAACATTTTCTCCATATCTTCAAGCATGTCATCAAACAACCCACCTCCAAAAGAAAACTCCTGGAAATGGTACCTTAGTCTACTGGAACCATCCTGGCATGTCTGGAAGTGATCTGCAAAACACTTCTTGGACTGAGTGTTTTGGTTTTGACCAAAAAAACCACAGTCTTTAAATAAGTCATCAAAATTGAAGTTAAATGACTGCTCAGAAGGACTTCCACTAGCTCTTTGTCCTTTACCATTAGTAAGAGCACTATGTCCAAGTGTATCATATTCTTTTCGTCTATTAGCATCTGAGAGTGTTTCATATGCTTCCTCAATCTCTCCGAATTTTGCTTCAGCATCAGGTCTCTTATTTTTATCAGGATGGCACTTCATGGCCAACTTGTGAAAGACCGTCTTGATTTGGCACTCTGATGCTGACTTTGGCACACCTAAGATACCATAGTAACTTTCTGAGGTCAAAATTAATTCGGTTACCGTTAAAATGCAGGTTTCAAAGATGAAAACTGACTGGGGAGTATTCATTTCTAATATCCTGACCCTGGCACCCTACGCGCATGTGGAAAACTATTGTTGCTGCTCAGCCTGGCGTCACTTCCAGCCCCAACCCCTGAAAGGGCAGCGCTGAAGACCACAAATGTTTTTAATGGCATCTAGAATGATGAATCCTTTCCAGAAGGTTTTCAATTTACTTTCCTCAGATTCATCAGATGAATCACTATTTATGGCAGCTATAGCCTTTTCAAATGTATTTCTTAAATAATAAGACTTGAAAGTCAAAATTACTCCTTGATCCATGGGCTGCAGAATGGATGTTGTGTTAGCAGACATGAAAACTACATTCATCTTGTTGTACACCTCCATCAGAGCTCTTGGGTGACCAGGTCCATTGCCAATGAACAGTAGTATTTTTAAAGGAACTTTTTTTTCCTGAGCAGTAGGTCTCAACAGTGAGATTGAAAATATTCAGCAAACCATGTTGTAAGCAGATGTGCTATTTTTAGGCTCTGTCGTTCCATTCATAAAGCACACGCTGAGTAGATTTAGTATAATTCTTAAGAGCCCTGGGATTTTCAGAATGGTAAATCAGCACTGGCTTTAAGTCACCAGCTGCATTTACCCCTAACAAGAGAGTCAGCCTGTCCTTTGAAGCTTTGAAGCCAGGCGTTGACTTCTCCACTCTAGCTATGAAAGTCATAGACAGCATCTTCTTCCAATATAAGGCTGTTTTGTCTGTACTGAAAATCTGTTATTTAGTGTAGCCACCTTCACTGATTATCTTAGATAGATCTTCTAAATTACCTGCTGCAGCTTCTGCATCAGTACTTGCTGCTTCACCTTACACTTTTATGTTACGGAGACGGCTTCTTTCTGTAAACCTCATGAACAGCCTCTGCTAACTTCAAACTTTTCTTCTGCAGCTTCTTTACCTCTCTCAGCCTTCACAGACTTGAAGAAAGTTAGGGCCCTGTTCTGGATTAGGTTTGGGCTTAAGAGAATGTTGTGACTGGTTTGAACTTCTCTCCAGAGCACTAAAACCTGCTCCATTACCAGCAATAAGGTTGTTTCACTTTCCTTATCATTTGGGTATTCACTGGAGTAACACTTTTAACTATCTTCTAGAACCTTTCTTTTGCATTCACAACTTGGCTAACTGGTGCAAGAGGCCTAGCTTTTGGCCTGTCGTGACCTTCTATAGCCTTCTCAGTAAGCTTAATCATTTCTAGCTTTTGATTTAAAATGAGAGACTGTCACTCTTCCTTTCACGTTAACACTTAGAGGCCATTGCAGGGTTATTAGTTGGCCTAATTTCAATATTTTATTCTCAAGGGTCTATAATTTGTATGCATGTATACTTTCTTTATTTTCTTTTCTTAAGTCAGTTGCCTAAAAATTTAATCATTTGTTCTCTTACTTTTTAAACTTCTTGTTTTAACAATTCAGCTTCCATTCTCAACTTAGCAGTGAAGTCTATGATAAATGAATAAATCCACAAGTGCATTTCACACAGCTTCTTAAACAGTTTTTCCATAATGCAACTAAAAGCAGTGCTCTTTGACAATAGTCATGTTTTTGATCATATACATATCAATCAATAATATATAATAATAAGATAATACTCATTTTTTCTCAAGAATTATGCTATGTGTTTTATATGTATTACCTCATTACCTATAAAATAAATCTTATATGTTACCCAGTCTTAAAGCTGAAAAAAAATTGAGGTTTATATTGATCTTTTCCAAGATCACACAGCTAGTAGAGTTGAATCAAGAATTAGGATGTGCTATATACAATGGAATATTACTCAGCCATAAAAAGAAATGAAATTGAGTTATCTGTAGTGAGGTGGATGGACCTAGACTCTGTCATACAGAGTGAAGTAAGTCAGAAAGAGAAAAACAAATACTGTATGCTAACGCATATTTATGGAATCTGAAAAAAGAAAATGGTATTGATGAACCTAGTGGCAGGGCAGGAATAAAGACGGAGACATAAAGAATGGACTTGAGGACACGGGGTGGGGAGGGGGAAGCTGGGGTGAAGTGAGAGTCGCAGCGACTTATATACACTACCAAATGTAAAATAGTTAGTGGGAAGCAACAGCATAGCACAGGGAGATCAGCTTGCTGCTTTGTGACAACCTGGAGGGGTGGGATAGGGAGGGTGGGAGGGAGGCTCAAGAGGGAGGGGATATATGTATGCCTATGGCTGATTCACTTTGTTGTACAACAGAAACTAACACAGTATTGTGAAGCAATTATACTCCAATAAAGATCTATTAAAAAAAGAATTCAGATGTGCGGCTTGACTACGTAGCCCATGCTTTCAAGCAATACTACTGTCCTTGGCTACACTGCCCCTTTTAATGTGTTACATACAGTAACTCAATTTTCTGTTCTTTGTAGTAATATTTTATAAATAAATAGGAATTAAATGACAAAACATGTTCAGTCTTCTTTGTTAATTGTAAGTATTGCAATTAAAATAAAATATATTAGCTTCATAAGAGAATAGAAAAAGAATGCTGTCCCTTTAGGAGGAAAGTATTTCCAACTGTTTACCATTTTAAGGAAACTAATTAAATATTCAATAGGCTGAATGCTATTAGATGGAAGATTGAATATTCCTTTGCAATCTAAATTCTAAGTGTGGCCAGAGGCACTGTGAACAGTTTAAAGAATAAAATCTCTAGCCTGAGTAACTGAAATGTGCTTTTTTACAATTCAGGAGAGACAAATACACATCAGAACTGATATGCTTATCAAATATAACATCATTAGGTCATAATGATGAAGAATGAAGAGCGACAGAAATTTCAGGCTTCTGGATTTTTCTCCTGGAAAAATCCTATTTTCCTGGATGAAATTATATTTTAGGACAATACATAAAAAGAAAAAAAAATCTGTGGCATATGTAGTCAGATAATGTTTTAATTTATGGTTTATTATATGTATACAACTATTTTACAAGCATGTATCTAACTTTCAACTGAAAAGCTGAATAGTAGCTAACTGCAGAGATAAGTTCACTTTCACTGGTATTAAATTAATTTAATGATCTTCCCTTGATTAAATAGACAAGAAGAATTCTAAAAATTTATTTCTCAGTTGTCAGGTCCAAGAACAAATTCTTAGACTAGTTTTATAATTTTATCAGATAAAATCTTGAATGTTAATCCTGGATATCCCCATTCAACTCCAACTTTTTAAAGAAAAGGAAATTAAGATCCAGACTATTGAGTTTGCCAGGAAATTATTCATTCAATGAGTATTTATTGACTACCTATTATAAGTAAGTTAGACACTCTTATATGTTACGAGACAAATTCCCAGCCCCTGTTGAACATAATTTCTAATGGATAACAACTGGATTAATGGCAGAACTGAGGTAGACTACATTTTACACTTTTTTACTGAAAAGAAATGGAAAAATTCCTTTGAAATAGCTGGAAGTTTGCTTTGAAAAAAGTTAGAATTTTAAAGTTAATCATTAAGGAAACAATAAATTAACTGAATAGTGTAAAATATTTTGTTAAAGTGTACAGGGCTTCATACTGAAACCAAACAGTACATTCTGGATGGGCTTTTGATAAGTCATGATTTTTTATTTATCACACAGTTGTTAGGAAAATGTCTAAAATGAATTGTTTTATTATTTATATTTTCAGCAAAATTGCCTTTTTCTTCTAATTTGCAGATAAAAATAACATAAATATGCTACAATAAAGCAACCAGAACAGAATTAAATATATGTTGGAAATTGTGAATTGAAGGGATCTGTTTCCACTATCAATTTTTGTAAGATGAATAAATATTAGTTATATTACCATGCCATCTAAACTAAAGAGCAATACAAATATCATGTTGGTTACAGAGGAGGGTATCATATACAATCCTCTTTGAGGTTGATTCTGCAGAAATTTATTGCAAATAAAAAAAGAGATAAAAAAAATTAACCTCAATCCAAAATCTGTACTAGAAACTGGTGGCCCTCACTCTCCTCCAGTTCTGTTCCCTTGGATAAAGGTCCTAAAGATTTTTGGAAGAAATAGTAAAAATAACAATAACAACAAAAGACTCTTTAGAAGTTAGAATTAGTTTTGGGGACAAAAGAAACACACTAGTATTAATTTTATTCAATAAATAAATATTATTGTGTAGCACTGTAGCCTACGTGGTAGTGGGACAGCAATATGCCTCAGTAGCTAAAACTGGGGAGGTGGGGAGTGGGTATTGAGTGGCTTTATATATGAAGTTTCATGTTATCTTTGATTCAAACATGAGAATGGATGGTCTATTTGCGGCTCTATTAAAAACTCAGTCCTTGCCAAGAATTTTCTTTCTACCAAAAGAAGACTAAAATCTTTCTCTGATAGTCACAGAGAAGTACTACAGAATGCTACACCAAGACTAGAATATACTCAGGGCGGAGGGTTAACTAATAAGTTACTGTGCATCAAAACCAGAAAGGAATGAAAATACCCAGCGATAATTATTCATAAACAATTTACAAGTATGTTGAATGAAAAAAAACCTCCTGACAGTACAATTCATAAAGATACTAAAAATGAGCTTTCTGCAAGCACACAAGGAGGTACACAGAGGATGGTCTATGTTACAAAAACAAAACAAAATCCAGTCATGGCACAAGACAGCCTTATATGATGTTAAAAAGGGAATGTGTAATTGTTAAGTTTGCCAGAAATCATAATAAAAAGAAAAATAATTACCTTTTGAGTACCTAATTGGTTTTTTTTTTCAATTCTATAATTTTATTGACTATCATGTAACACATGATTCTTGGTGCTGGGAATAACAAATCAAAAAGACTGAAATCCCGGCTTTACATATTCACATGGGAGGAGAAAGTTTATACACAAATAAGTGAAACATAATTTCTTGATGGTAATAAGTTCTGTGAAGTAAAACAATGCAGGAAATAAGAGAGCATAGGTGCTTTGTTTATGACAGTAAAATTTTTAACAGTGAGAGTACGTGAAATATAAGCATATATGCAGGTTGAGAGAAGAGTAAGTATAAATCCTTAAGGTATATAGGTGCTTGGCATATTCATGTAACAATAAAAAGGCCACTGTGGCTGAAATAGAATGATCCAAAGGTAACGTAGTATGAGATGAGGTAAGAGCGCCAATGACAGGGTTTACATGCTATTGTGTTAAGCAACTTGATTTTTTCTATTGCAAAAGCAAGTTTAAAAAAAAAAATGTTCTATTCGCAGAAGACCAGTAAAAGTAGTAGCTCTTATTGTTTAAAAAGAAAAGATTATTCTGATGTTTACTAAAAATATTCTATCTTTCTGAAAACATACACACAATTATGCCTGTAACCTGTCTCTCCATTCTTATTTAAAAACTCTAGTACTCTGGGTAAAAATTACTGACTTGAAATATAAGCCCATCAATTAAGTCTCTTAATCTGTGTATGAGGTGTTAAGATATTCACATGTAATTTTAATTTTCTTTTCTACTTGCAAATGTTCTTTGGCTCTTTTTTTTTTTTTAACATCTTTATTGGGGTATAATTGCTTTACAATGGTGTGTTAGTTTCTGCTTTATAACAAAGTGAATCAGTTATACATATACATATGTTCCCATATCTCTTCCCTCTTGCGTCTCCCTCCCTCCCACCCTCCCTAGGGTTTTATTTTTTAATTACAAAATATCTATTCAAAATATTATATCCCTCCAAACTAAGTAGTTTCTTTTCTTTTCTTTTTTCCAGTCAAAAGGAAATCTTGCTTCAAATCACAATCATTTGTAACCTATGGGCAGTAATGATGTGGGTCTATATTATACTGGATAATTATTTTACATCTTCTGTTACTGGCCTTACAAAGTCACAAGTGGTAACCTTATTTCCTACTTCACTGAGAAATCCAAATCAATCAAAAAGAAAATTTTACAGACTCTCATCATTCTATTTACCCACCTACCATCTCCTATCCTCTTGAGCACTAGATCATCTATGTTTTCTCCTAATCAAGAACATCATTCCAGCGATTCTCCTTTCTCTACTACATCATAATTTTTTTCACTCTCTAGTTCATACCCAACAGGGTTCAAAAATGCTAGTGTTTCTCTGAACTTTAAAACAATACTTCTCTTGATTTTGTGTCCCCCACCAACTACTACTCCATTTCTTGTCTTTTTTGCAGTCAGTCTTCTGAAATGAACAATCAATAATCCATGTCTCCAACTCCTCACCTCTCGCTCTCTCTTAAAACCACTCTAATCAACCTCTTCCCCAACAACTCCATAAAAGCTGCTGTTGTAATAAACACCAATATCTTTCATCTTATAAAATTCAATGATAAATTCTTAGTCCTTCTCTCATTACCTATCATGCAATATAATCCTACTGGTTATACACACTTCTCTTTGATATACTTTCTTCATTGGCTTTCAAGGCATTGTTCTCTTTTTTTTTTTTTTTTTTTTTTTTGTTCCCATTAGGAGGAGACAAAGAAAAGAAAGAGGGTAGGGTAAGTGAGTGATATTCTAATTTTTTTTTCCCCCCAGAGAGTCTATATATATATATATATATATATATATAAAATCTAAAAATATATAAAATAATAGAGGTATATATTTATTTATCTAGAATTGTTGAGGTAACAGCACCCAGAAAACTGAAAATAAAAATAGATTTAAAATGTTCCCTGCGGGGTAAGAAGGAGAGATTAGTACTCTTTTTATCATAAGCTCATCAGTTCTTGCAACCATGTGTACTTATTCCTTGATTTTTTTTTCCTTGATAAAAATGTTTTAAAATAAGTTTTTAAGTACCATATGTAATTTAAAAAACTAAAAATGTCTATACACTTATTTCAGTTGGAAAATGGAGTGGCTAAGATAGATGAGAAGTAAAGCACATTAATTTCATACTTTTCATTGCTGGTGTCAAAAGTTACTACATAACTCTGATAAATCAACAAGTAGTAGAGGTGTAGGTTTAGGTATAAAGTTATGGTGGTAAGTGGTATTAAAAATAAAAATATTAAATGAAAAACCTGTTACTTTGGGGCAAAGGTTTGGAGATGAATGGGAGCCACAGATATTGGGTTGGCCAAAAAGTTCGTTCAGGTTTTTTCCCACGTTATGGAAAAACCTGAACGAACTTTCTGGCCAACCCAATATTTTCTTCTGTTTAACGTTATTTTAAAAATATCTTTATTTTTTAATATAAAAGCATGTATTGCTTTTATAATTAAAATAATTCAGTTTTACAAAGAAAGACTAAGTAAAATTTAAAGTAATACATTTATAGGAGAAATGTATCTCTTTTACTATTTCTGGAAAGGATGAACATAATTGTATTCCAGGGCAATGGCTGATACTTAGGCAATGCTGTTAAATAAAGTTGAATTAAATTGGGGAAAAAAAAGGCCTCATTATAAACATGTGAAAAAAAGTGGTATGCAGAAACAGCTCAAGAGCCTCTATGCACCAGGAACTCTTCCTGAATGTCTAACATCGTTTAAATGATTCTATAAATGACCTGTTAGTGGAAAGAACATTAAGGAAGTATTAGAGGAGATCTATATAGAATGGGAGCAGAGCGAATAAACTGCTGTTAGGAGTTATCGTAGGAAATGCCTATACACGCTTTACACCTTGTCAACTTATGTAGTACCAGCAAAGAGTTTGTTCACCCCCAATACATAAGAAGTTTTAAAGACACTGAGACTTAAGAGTTCTGCTCACTATCCCAACTTTCTTTGTGCTTACAAATCATCTAGTTTTTAATTGACTAAATTGCCTTTGTCTGTGGTCCTTATGAAGGAAAAAAAAAGTGAACATAAATTGCCAAAATTTATCTTGAAATATTAAAGTAGTTTTGGGAAGAATGGGCCTGTGTGGTTGGAGAAAGGCTGGATAGGAGAAAAGTTTGATGAATAATACAAGGTGCACATGCAGAAAGTACAGCACACTTGATAGAAAGCTGTTGGAAAGTAGGCGAGAGTGATGGGAAGTATACATACTGGTATTTGACAGATTATATGAGCACTGGATTCTTCGTTCACTCGGGATAGACACAGTACAAAGTGGTGGAGGGACCTGATTCAAAAAGAAGAAAATGCTGAATGGAGGTCTAAGTCAGGATGTAATCAACTCTAGTCTTCCTCTATCACAGGGAGAGCTATTATATTAGTGGAGATAAAAGTCACTTTAGATCTCCTTTCAAAATACACAAACCTACAGTTTTCTCCAAAATATGGGGAGAAGCTGAGATTTTAGGGATATGAATTATGTTGAGAAGAGAAGCTTTCATTTTCCTCAGAGAAGTAATTTCAAGTGTTTGTTAGGAGAAAATATAGTAATTACTGTATCAGACAGAGTTCTAATGGGAAAAGAGAAACTTCTCTGTTATTGAGACAAGAAGGATTAATATAGGAAATCAAAAGTTTACAAAACCAGAGAAGAGCCTGGAGAGTGATAGGACAGGGAAGCGGCTTCCAGCATTCAGTAAATCAGAAAGTGCAAGAATCACTGGGAATTGCTGCTGACAATCCCAGCTGTGTGTAACCTCAAAGGAGGCAATTTTCAGGGAGAAGGCCGTGAAACCTCTGGTAAAACTATATATCTGCCATTTGATGAAGCCCCTGAACCCACCTGCCTGTTGAGGGACAGCAGCTTTTGTTTCTTTTTTGCCATAAAGTCTCTTGTGAGTGCCTCCCATTGGAGAAATCAATACTGAACAGGGGAGTCTGTCTTTAAATAGATGAAGACATGTTTATTCTCTCCTCCAAAGGAAAGATGCACTTTCGCAGCAGTTACTGTTAGTTCCCATCACCTAGCTCAGTCACAAAGCCTCTTGACATCTTAAAGCCTATATGACAAGGCTAACCACCACCAACGTGCCTTATATTAAGTTGTAGAGAAATAGAAGAAGAAAGAACAAAAACTGGTCTATACATATGCAAACATGTCCATAACAAAGCAAGGGAGAAAATACTGATAGTTATCCCATTCTTTTTTTTTCCCTGCAATTGTTTACAAAGCCATTTTTGGTGTCTATATTTCTTTCTTCACCATGTGTTTCATAGTTTTCCCTCAGCCACCACTTCAGCTGGTCATGATAATATGACCAAAATCTTTATTGAAGTGTCTGTTGATATCTGCTGTAATTTTTCATTAATTTATTTCTGTGCAAAGTATTCATTGGCAGCCTACAAAATATACTGGCTTCCATACATACTCCTTCTTGATCCCAAGGTACACCAGCAACTCTATCTCCCGTTTATAATCAGGGTCAATCACCACAGCCAATACGGTAAATCCTTTATTTCCCTGTTGATGGGTGGTTTAAGAAGCTGAATACAGTCAGGGTACAATCTCCGGCACAAGAAAAACGGAATTGTTGCATCCCCTAGTGGACTTCCTTTGTCCCCTTAGGAAGTAAGACCTCAACTAGCAGAGCTCAGAGCTGTGGAGATTAGAAACACATATTTTGTGAGTGATTTCTTAGGTGTAATAGTGAGGGGTACCACTTCACTTTCAACCCTCAGTGTCCAAGACTGTGTTCTGGCTATGTGAAAAGAGGGGTACAGGTTTCCCCCACTATCCAAAAACAAAGCAATCCTATGAAACACTTTGTAAGCCATAGAGAGTAAAGCGAAGAAGCAATTACCTTAGGACACATCTTACTAATAGATGCACAAAATATATTGAGATAAAGCATAGATGCAACAGACATAGTTCAAAGCTGTGGCAGCTTGACGCTGAGATGCTGAGTGTAGTTCCCAGGAAAGGAGCTTGGTGGTGTCACTCTCACTGCCCAGGGTGCACATTGCCTCTACAACAGCTAACTGAAAAACAATGCTGAACGCCATTTTCATCTTTCACTTCTTTTCGTAAAAGTGAAAAATCCTCTTCAGGTTTCTTTTGGTTAGTGAAAACAGGTACTAATGTAGATCTTTCATGAAAATGAAGTGACGTGAAGCAAACGTTTGAAAAGTTGGGGTGGTGGTGGTGGGATGAATTGGGAGATTGGGATTGACATATATACACTAATATGTATAAAATAGATAACTAATAAGAACCTGCTGTATAAAAAATAAATAAATAAAATAAAATAAAAAGTGGGGATACCTGTATAACATATTGGTTATTTGTTCCAATTCTATACTCAATGCATATTTTAGAACAGCTCATTAAACTTATAAGAGCAGACTCCCAACAGGTGTCTGGACCAGCTGCAGACCTTTCTCTTCTCTGGTACCCAAATAAAACCAATGAAAACTTAAAATTATCCTTAGGCATTCCTATTTTAAAGACTGGATTTTTACCCAAAATAATAAATCCAGAATAGCAAAATTTCACTGGTAATGTGGACAGGTAAACATTTCTCCATTAAGCGACAATATGGGAGCCTTTTCACTAACTCTGTTTTAATTCTTCATGGAAGAATGCTCTCTAGAACTAGGAAGTCTAAGAAAAATTCCCAAGAACGTAATTTATTTTACCATCTGCTTTTCTTAGAAAACAGTTAATAACATAATTGCCTCGACATCATGTTCTGAGTTGCGCATATGCTACACTGGAATGCAAAATTCATTTTTTTTTGGAATTGTGGAAAGGATGCCTTGAAGTTTTTAATTCTATTTTTGATTTTACGTTTTGGAAGCATCTTATATTTTGACCCCCACCCAACTTATTTATTTCAACTTTTAAATTGTAGCAAAGTTTAGTACATTGAAACAATGAATAATAATGTATCATACTGGTGTATAGAAGGTTTTTTATTAGAGTGTCTCAACGAGTTTTTTTGCTTATTTTTTTTCCCATTAAAGAAAAGATGTTTTACTTGAATTATTAGAGAACGAGAATGACTTGTTACTTCAAGTACCCATGATTCTTGTAGTCTGTCTGTCTGTCTGTCTGTCTATCTATCTATCTAGCTAGCTAGCTAGCTATCTTGTGGATATATTTGTTTAAGACAAGTTAGGGATAAAGACCTAAATATACAACTGAAGGAATTAATCAAAATCCCTATTGGTTCTGATTTTCAGGAAGAAGGGCAGAATCAATGAAGTAAACAGCTGTGAGATAAAGGAGGCTTTGCCCATTGTATTAAATGGTACAAATATCACTTGTCTTTGATGACCTATCCTAGATGAAGCTGTCTGCGCTACTGAAAGGTTAGTGATAGCTTCATTACAATTAGTTATGATATTACATAAAAATTCTCTACTGGGATCAGAACTCAATTTCAGAATGATAAAGAAAGCCCTAATGACAGATTCATAAAATTTACATTGTATTGAATTATGTACAACTAATATTATGAATTTTATTTGGTTCCTACTAGATGATAAGATCTTTGTTGGCAATGTTTAAAGAGTAACTACTGAATAACAATTACTGTGATAGTATATCCATTCTGTATTTGATTAATATACAGGGTTCTTTATGTTATTCAATTTGAACACCATAAGTTGATTTTATTTTCAAACTATTATTGTAAAATGTGTTATTTGCTCTTAATAACATTTATGCTATTCACTGTAATTTTCTTAGTCGTAATAAACTTTTGACTGAAAGAAATTCTTTTTTTGAGGAAAATTATGTCTTGTAGTAATAATTATTATTCTGAGAATAACAGCTATTATTTATTTTAGTGTTGTATGTGCCAGGCACTTTTCTAAGTACTTTAAATGTGTTCCTTTCAATGGCACTATGAGATACTATTATTAACCATATATTACAGATAATGAAATGTAAGCAAAGTAAGTAACTTTATGAAGGTCACACTGCAAATAAGTATTGGGATCCAAATCCAAACCATGCCATCTGATTCCAATATTAAACTCTTAACCACTGCACTCACTGCTATCCCACAAATACCTCCCATCCCTGGCATATGACACTATTCTATCATCAATTTTGTTAAAAATAATTTGAGAATATGACATGGCCACAAATAACCAATGTAACATGCAGATTCTACATGAAAACTTCCAGGAGTAAAACTTTTTTTCTAGCAGAAGTAGATGAAAGCGTAAGTCTGCCTTTTGGTCTTCAAGAGCAGTCAGAGGTTGGGGGTAGAATTGCTCACTCTCCTTTTAGAGTAGACTAAGACGATCTCAGGCAGATACTTAATTTCAGTTACTTGTTGGGACAAAATGAAATGTCAGTTTTTATTTTCTTTTTTATCCTTAGCACTACACCTAAGTATTAGATTATTAATCACTAAAAGGTTTAGTCCATAACTTTTATTAAAAGCTATTATGTGTAAATGCAGATCATTCATTAACATAAAGGAATTTAAATACTGCTAATGGAAATTGAAGCCTATTAAACTAACAGTGAATACTGCATTGTTTGGGCGCCAAACGAGTATTGTATAAATTAAGAAAATAATAATTTATTGTTATATTTTTTCTTGAACTTCAATGAGTTTTTAAAATAATTTGTAACTTAAAGTGTTTTTACATTTCTGTAGTCATATTTCCTCCCAAATCTCAGCATTAATCTCCAGCTTCAGCAGGAATAGTCAGACCAGTGCTGCTCTTTTAGGGGAATGGTTCAGTGGACCCCTGAGAGTCCTAATTTCAATGTGTTTGATTTAATAGTCTTATGAGGCATTGCTAACAGTATCTGTTACTGGAAAAAATCTCTCCTTCTTTAAAACCTCAGTACTGAACAATATTCTCCTTTGTGAAGGTGTGATTATTCAAACAAATTTCTCCCCAGAGTCGTGCCATTTTCCAGTACAGGAATTTCTATAAGAAAAAAGTGGAGGGCTGATTAAGAAGTCACCCATGTCTTTTTTTAAAGAAGTAGATGCAATCTTTGTTTCAATTAACCGTGGGACATCTTCAAATGACCTCATTCACTCTTCTAATTTATTTACTAACATGGAGCCAACTCAAGATGCACTTACTGGAGGGACCATGCCCTCGTTTCATTTATTTCTCATTAAATGTGCTGCTGAATAGAAATACCTCAATCACCTACAAAAAAGGAGATCGCCAATGGCATTCCTAAATAAACTGATTCTAGTTGAAGCAGACTGCAATTAATTTTGATATTATAAATAAATATGTTGTAAAACATATAAACATATATGTTTATAAATATATGTAGAATATATGTAAAAAATACATAGCTAATTTAATCTTTTCACCCTTTTACTGTCTGACTTGGGAATTGAATATTTTGGCTTCAAATAAACTACTGAAATCTATACTACAGGTAAGATCTAGAAATATTTTTCATTATGAATCTTACCTTATTTTATTCATACCCAAGTATAAAGTAAGACATTGGTATTTTATGGAATTCTGGCTCCTGTAACTTTGTATCAAAGCTATTTAGGAAGCTGTTAAAAATACTTACAAAAAGTTTTTTTTTTCTTCTTCTGTGTTTAGTTCACACGTTTACAACCACAATATAGAAACATTTTTGATTATATACTTGTATTGGTAAAACATTTTTGAGCATGCCCTCATATTTGTTTCATTTGTATACAAGTGCTACTGTATTAATACATCATATTCCATGCATGTGTATATGTATGTATCACACTTGGAAGTTATAATTAATGAGATTGGTTCCATTGTATCATCAGTGAAACTCTACTTGACTCCAGCCAAATATCCTGAAGGTGAATGTTTTAGTTAACAAGGTGAACTATGTGAACAATAGTGTATTTATAATTATTTACCTTTAATATGACTTTTTGCTTGAAAAGTTATATTGTCAACCCCAAACTTCTGGTTTACCTTCTATTAGCAGTAGAAGTCATTTAATGCAGCTGCTTTGCGTAAGTTACCACCAGATGGCATTTCTGTGTCTTTGATTATGCACATATTTCTGAACTAAAAACTATTTTATTAAGTGAGGTTCTTGCTAAGTTCTTTGGGCAAATTATTTTACTTCTCATTCAAATACATACTATTACCAAACAGCTGTTCTGTCCATGGTACTACGCTAAATGTGCTGAGGGCTGCAGAGGTAGTGTCAACACCTTTAACTGCTTGTATTTAGAAAATGAGTATTCAGTAGAGCTCTTTATCTGACTTTCATTTAATTAAATTGCCAGATTCTTCGTTGTTTTCCATGTTGTTTGTAAACATACTGAAAATAAGTAGTAGGTAAATTATAAAAGCTTCAATATGACATTCCAAGAAGTTTATACTTTACTATATATTATTTAAAATTAATTTCCTAAACTGATTTCACATAATATAATCCACACAGATTTATCAAAGTTTTTTGTTTTTCTTAATTGGTTGGTTGGCTTTTGGCTGGTTTGTGTTAGTGAAGCAGAAAATTACATGATCAAATTTATACTTTATAAAGATAAATTTGGAATGAAGAAGGCATATACTAGGGACATAGAGACCAGTTAGAAGACTATAGTGAGTCAAGTAAAAAAACAAAAAGAATAAATGGCTGAGATGAGATAAAGGTATATCCCTCTTTCTAAGAGATGGGATCATTTAAACAAGTAATTGAGAAAAAGAATGGATGGGAGGTTGAGAAGAAGATGATTCTTAAGTTTCTGAAGAAGATGATTCTGAAGTAGATGAGTCATCATGGTGGGGGGTGGAGAATATGAAAATAAGGTTTTAGTAAAATGTAAAGACTTTGTTTTGGACATGTTGAGCTTAAAGATTTGTTGTACAACCTGATGAAAATATTAACAATTTGATATGGAGTTCAAGAAAGAGGTGAGGGATATATTTTATAGGGAAAAACCCTATCAAATATATTTAACAGAATCAACAGTAAATTTTTCTCCTTCCTTTGTCCCCACAATATATTTTATTAATACCACAAATATTACTTGAAATTTAATAGCCTGACCACTTTATCTAAATAACAATGTGTCATCTATCATAACTCTGAATCCACATGCCAAAATAATGTATCTGAAAATAAGGACCTTTATTTCTATTTTTCGTCCAGAAAAACTGTATTTATTATATGTTAATTATTTTGATTTAAAATAAAAGGAATTCCCTGGCAGTCCAGTGGTTAGGACCCTGCGCTTCTACCGTTGGGAGCACAGGTTCTATCCCTGGTCAAGGAACTAAGATCCTACAAGCTGTGTGGTGTGGCCAAAAAAATCAAATGGAAATGTTTTCTATTAAATTCAATTTTTACGTAATTTTTAAGTAATTATTTTTAAGTAATTTATTTTTACTTAAATTAAATTTAAGTAAATTTAATTTAAGTAAATTAATTTAAGTAAAATTTAATTTAAGTAAATTAATTTAAGTAAATTTAAATAAATTTAAGTAAAACTTAATTTAAGTAAATTAAATTTAAGTAAATTAAATTAAGTAAATTAAATTTAAGTAAATTTAAGTAATTTATTTTTATTTAAATTATTTTTAAGTAATTTTAAGTAATTATTGAAATTTGTGCGAACAAATTTTGCTTTCAAATGAACAGAAATATAATTTGGGGTATAGAGAATAATCCTGTTTCATGTGGGAACTATATTACTTTCAAAGTGCTACATTAATATACATTGGGCTCTGGACAGGATTATGAAGTATAGATGCTTCTCTGATTTTCCCACACAGGAAATTCTTGTGCTTTTTTATTGTTGTTGTTTTTCTTTTTTTTCTTGCTAGTGGCCCTATATTTTAGAAAATTGCAACTAAGTCTTTTCCTTCTCATTTAAAGGCAGCTGAAAATATTGAATTTCACTGAAGGTTTAAACTTTTTATATCTTCAGATATAATTAGTGGTCCAACATAATATCTTATTTTGCTACATGGCTTTAAAAAAGAAACACTTCCAACAGAAGTAACACAAGTGACATTTTAGCAAGTTCTAAGCTGTTAAAATATACTAAGAAATGGGAATTTTAATGGGAAAAACGTCTTTCAGAAATATATTCATGGCTTCCATTGTTATATTTGCTTACTAAGGGAGATTTAAAGGATTTGTTGAATGAATGTAAAGAGAACATTTTCATTTATAAGCAAAAATTTTTAAATATGCTGTTCATAATTTTATATAAAAGCAATATACAGTTCTCTGAAGGTTTAATAAAAATATCAAAATTAGAACAAGGCAAAGAAGAAGAAAAGTATCCCAAAAAGTAAGTTTCTGGATCAAGACAAGTTACATTTTTCTAAAAATTCTTGAGCTTGTACTTTGATTAAAAGTAATTTAGCCTAAGTTTATCTTACTCTTAAATAAAAGTATATTTGTTTAAATTTTCAATTTATCATATTTATGCTTAATGATAAATTTGGAGACTATGTGTTCAAAACTTTTTCATTTGGTATTTCTCCTATAAAGTAATGGTTAAGTAGCTATAATTAAGAAATTTATGAAACCTTTTGTTTTATCATTAGAAGTGACTTAATATAATTTAGTCTTTATATATTTATTTGTTCTTTGAACAGATAAAATATGATAAGATAAGCACATTAGCCCTGGCCCCTTCTGCCTTTATATCTGAGTCTACACTACGATATTCTATACTATATATATATTTACACTCACACACATATAAATGATCATTATCTGAGGTATTAAAATGTGGTGAAGATGATAGTTTGTTGTATACTGTTGCACAATGGTGATTCTTCTTAAAAACATATATTGTTAATGTAACAATGGTAAATAAAAGAATAGCAAAAGACTGGTGAAAACAATTTGTGGAATATAGCCAACTTAATTCCTTTTAGTAATTAGTAGGGAAGTCTGTACTGTTACAATCTTGAACATATTTTTTAATATTTTATATGTTCAAAACAATCAATTTAGAATATTTGCTGTTTGCATTAGTACGTTTGAAAATTACAGTACCTTTACAAAAGAGGTTAGCAAACAAATCTGTGCAGAATAGTTCAGATTCAGGGAAGCATAGTAGCTGTGGTTGGATAAAAGGGAGAGCAGAAGTTCCTGAATAATATGTGAGGGAAGGGCATTCCAGGACAACTATATAAGATGGACAAGGAGAGATGATCGAAAATAACATGATTTCTTCCAGAAACAAAATATCATTGGTGCATATAGTGAATAATAGGTAATGGGGGAAGTGAGGAAAAGAGGGTCATTAAGGTTTAATCATGGAGAACCTTTAATACTTCGATGAAGATACCGGATTTTACTCAAGAGATAAATGCTAGACAGTAAAGGTGTCATGAAGGAGAATAACTGGGCAAGATTTATATTTCAGATATTTACTCTGAGCAATGAAGGGGATGGTTTGAAGAGGACAGGTAAACCAAAAGGGAAGATGTTTTAAATGTCCAGGCATGAAATGCTGAGGTACTGAGACACTGGCTGAAAGAATACTAACAAGGGGATGGATCTGAGAAATAGGTAACAAGCAGCGGCAGGAGGAATTAGTGAAACAGTAGATGTGGGGACCGAGAAAAAGTGAGGGGTTTAGGATGACACTAAGGTGAATACGATCATGAAGTGGTTGAATGTATGAGACTGATTTTTTAATCAAGTCTGAGTCAGGACATATTTTTTCTTGGACAATTGAAAAGTGAGCCAATGCGATCCAGTGTGTGGAAGGTGATTAGAGTCCCTGGCTTTCCACATGAGCAACACGCTGCAGTTTCTCAACCTAATTTATACTGCATATGTCCATTCTCTCTCCTCACTATTTATTCATTCTTCACTCAGTGAGCATTTTCAAAGGGCTTACCATGGCTAAGTACTTACTTGCTGCCTTTTTTTTTCCCCCATGCACCCTGTTCCCAAGTTTCTATTCTAATTTCTCATTGGTAAGACTTTGTTAATTTATGACAGCTCTCCTCTTTGTGTCTGGATCTCTCTCTATTGTCCTTTATTTCTAATCAGACACATCTCCTGGATATATTTTTCAAATGCTCATTAAAAATCAGGAACTGTTACAAGCTTGAACTAGTACCACTAGCTAATAATTTCTGAAGGAAACTAGTGGTCCATCTAGAGTTCTCTGTTGCCTCTAAGGCTGAGTGATTGGACCACAAACTCTTCTCTGAAGTATTCTGTTTCTTTCATGCCTATTATCTAGCCCACCCCATACTGCTCTCATTTCCTTTGGCCTTCCCTTTACTAAGTTTTCTATGATGAAAACATTTCTGTAGGATCAGTGATTGTATTGGAGAACAGTTCTCATCTCTGTCTATCCTCCACCAGGGAGGAAGGAGTCAGGGACACAGACTTACTTTGTGAGAAAAAAACTTACACAGTTTAAACAATGTAAGATAGAAAAATTTAACCTACTTGATTTGAATCTAATCCATGTTACTCCACACTAGGAAAATGAATGGCAATTAAATTTTTCAGAAGAAGAGTACACTTGCAATATATATATACATATTTGGTCAGAAGTTATAAAGACAGATGAAACATAACACTTGACGTAAACCCAGGATCTCTCTCTAAATCCAGGACCAGAAATCAACTTCTTTTTTATGCTTTCTTATGCATTTCTTTGTTTTTGTATCTTCTAGGAATTTGAACTTGGTAAGTTATATGATATATTTTGATGATGAAAAAATATATATATTTATAAAATATCAATAGGTTGCTGCTATAAACAAAGATGTCTCAGCAACTCATACCTGAGAACATTTATTAATGAAGGCTATACTGCCACTTTTTAAAAGTCAGCATCTTTACTACTTCATACAGTAGACAGTAAATGGTAAAAGAAAAGCCCTGAGAAAAGATTTTTGCTGCTCTTCATGGCCCCAGGGGGAGAAAGGCTGATTTTCTTTGATAGCTGGCCACTTTGTTCTGGCCATGGGCAAAGGGACAAGTAGCACCAAAGAGATAGAACTTATGTTCTAACTTGAGAGATCAGTCCTTCTAATGGCACAGCAAATTGCAGTCATTAAGAATTCTGGAATTAGAACTGGGGGGTTTAAATTCCAGTTCAACCATTTATTAGATCTGTGACCTTGGGCAAGATAATGAACCTTTAAAGCAGCTGCAAAATGTAAGTAATGTCTTAGCTTTCAAGCCTTTTGTAAAGACTAAGGGAAGTCAGGAATAATAGACAATTAATTAGGCCCTATATCACAGGATTGTACAATAAATGGTAGAGTAATCTTTGATAATTTGCCTGCTATAGAAAACTTTGGGATTCCTGAAATAAAAATAAAGTAAGAAGATAAAAAATGTGCAGGAAGAATTTTGGAGAAAATAAGAGATTATGAAGCTGTACATGAACAAAGAATTGAAGAGGACAGTATGGAAGCAAGTTAAGTTTGCTTAAGCAAAAGACAGCAAAAGACAACATCTTAGAAATGATACTATAATGATTTGACATTGGGCTAACTTGCAAAGGGAGAGTGGTTAATTTTGGCAGCAGAAATGCATAAAGGCAGTGTGAAACAACATAAAATAGTTATGTGGCCATATACAAGTTACTTAACTTCTCTGTGCCTCAGTTTCCTCAACTGTAAAAGCTGGTTAGTAACAATACCTAGGCCATTAGGATTGTATGGAGTTTATATTAGAGTTAATATAAGTATAGCACTAGATTCATGCTTCATACCTACTAATTGCATTGTAAGTATGCTATTATGATTACTGTTATTTTAAATAACCAGTTGTATAGATGTCCAAGTAATTTGCATATGATTATCTACTTAAATATGGACTCATAATTTTATCAATAATATCAATTTAAATTATTTTCATAAATGACCTTTCTGTTTAATGTCCACTGAATGAAGCTATTTATTTACACGGCCTTTTCCCTCTGCTATACTGTTATTTCTTGGAGTTCACTCAGCAAGGCTTTTATATCTCTGAATCCTTATTAAACTAGTTCCTAAGCCTGGCTGTACATTAGAATCCCCTAGGGAAACTTAAGAATGCTAATCTCTGAATCCACTTTAGATAAATAAAATCAGACTCTGTCTCCTGAGAAGGGGTATATTATTAAAGTGCCCCAGGTGGTTTTAATGCACAGCCAGGAGTAAGAAGGTAGTGTTTTGCAAAGAAATTTCACATAGTTTCTGTTCTTCCTTCTTTCAACCAAAACTTAAATGATTTACAATGACACCTATCTATCAATATCTATCTGTCTCTATCTATCTAATCTATCTATCTATCTATTTATCTATCTATCTATCTGCTAACTAACATAACTACCTACCTATTTATCTGACAGGAGAGTTTGATGCCCAGAAGGCATTAATAAAGGTTTGATAAATATAGCAGTCAGGATCCTGGCAGGCAACAAATGGCACATTGAACCTGGGTGTGGACAGAGTTTGATAAAACTAACAAACAGTGCAGTTCCTTGGGCTAGCAATAGCAGGATGCAGCTACCATTCTCTATATGTCTCTTTTCTTTATTGTTTCAACAATCTTCTCCCTCCCACTTTGCTACTAAACTAAAACCCACAAAATGTTTGTTACTAATCTGCTACAAAATAAGGACTTTTCCCAAAATGTAAAACAATTATGTCCTTAAACATACTGTTTAATTCACCTGACATTTTTTTTTTTTCTCCATAGTGAGGCTCTGTCAATAAAAGTGGTGCATTTATTTACATTCTGGCACAAACTTATTATCTCTTGGTGGACTTCTCAGACATACTTTATGGACCAGTATTTTGAGTAGCACTGTACAAGATTATCCACATCAGCATGAGAATTAACTGAATATCTCCCATGTAAAAACAAAACAATCGAAAACCTCCTTTTGTCCCACATTTCCCTCCAACTATTATCCTTCTACAGAGTTGTCTGTTACTTATTGCCTCTAATTCCTCTTCTACCAAGCACTCAAAAAGTCATTCCCATCATGCTTTGTCAAGTCACTCATTCTGTCAAATTAGTAGTCATTTTTCAGCCTTCACCTTCCTTGATTTCTCAGTAGCATCTGACACAGTAGATCATCTGTGACAACTTCTACTCTAAGTTATTGATTTGTATATACAACCACCTACTCCACATGCTTCCTTGAATATCAGTAGGCATTTCAAATTTATTATATGTAAAACAGAATTTTTGATATTTGTCCCTGAACCTGTTCTTCTCACAGTCTTAACTCTTCTCACAGTTACCAATTTTTTCAAATCCACAATGATCTCTCACCTGTACTCTTGCAATAGCCCCTTAACTAATTTCCCTGTTTGTCTTCTTAAGGTGCTTTTTTTTTAACACATCAGCCAGAGTGATCCTTAGAAAATATAAAATACATGTTTACTCTTCTGCTCAAAACCCTACAATGACTTCCCAATTCTGGGTATAATTCAAACCCTATTAAGACCTACGTGATCTAAACACAGCTCCCTCCACTTTTGCTAACTATCTCTGTGACATCATCTCCTACCACTGTCCCTTGCAGACATTCTTATGGCCACAAAGGACATTTTCTGTTCTATGGAAACACTTTAATGTTAGTCACTTTTCAGAGAGGTAAAAGGCAATTACTTTTCAGTGTTCAAATTTTTCATCATCAATTTATGGTGCTAAATTTTAAATCTTATGAATCTTATAAAAATGTTAGAAAAGATATATCTGTGAGCATTCATTATGCATTCCATGTTTGCAATCTTCACGAGACATAATTTGCTGATAATACGTGTGATGAGTTGCACCTTAGAAATTACAATTTTAGATGAAGTTTCATTTAATCATATGTTTTGGCTGTCTTTTAATGTATCCTCATTTGACTTTTTCAGAGTCAATAAAAGAGTTTTCTGAGAAGTGACATCAGCATCATGGTGGCATAAGACATTCTCTCTTCCCTTCAATCTACAACCAGTAAAACATCCATAACTCAACAAAGGTGTCTCTACCCAACATACAAGAACACTGGAGAATTCCACACATCCATACATCTAAAGGTGGGTTGACTGGGACACATAGAGGTGGTGGAACCAGGGGAACAGTGGAGATGGTGCCTGTGACACCAGATGGATGGCCAAGACTGCTGAGCCCTCTAGCCCCAGAGAACCTGGTAGCATCAGGGAAGGCAATGCATGTGACTCTGGCCTTCCAGCCACATCCATACCCATGGCCACAGGGAATCAGGCAGCAGCGGCAGTTGGGCCTGCAATCCCAAGCTTTCAGCTACAGAGGTGCATGTGACACCAGCCCCTCTGCTGGCAGTGGTGGTGCTCACAAGCCCAGCAACCCCAAAGAGGTATCCGCGCAGCCCCAGCTCTCCCCCTCCACCTCCCCTGCAGCAGTGGAGCCAGTGACTCAGGAAAATCACCCCTCCCCCACCCCCACCCCCACCCCCATGCAGAAGAGACATCCACTATCCTGCTGCCCCAGGCAGTGATGCTAGCAACACCAGCAGCAGCAAGGTACCAATGACCCCAGAGGCAAAACAGTGACAAAGAGGTCACCGGGCAACAGTTCTCTGGCAGATGCCCTGGAGGGTGGAAAGTGCAGATTCTCAAATATAAGAGGCAGCACAGGTAAGAGAAACCAAAAACTTGTGCTATGGTGCCACCTACTGGAAAACAAAAGAAAAACCTCTAATTATAACCCAGCAAATAAAATCAAGCTGCAGGGAGTGTGGGGGGTTTTATCTAAACAAGCAAGGTGTTCACTACTTCAAATGGGCCGGCAGAAAAACAACTAAACTCATCATGCACCATGAAGAAACACAGTAATGTGGTATCAAAAGAAGAAAATGATTATTCTCCAGAAACCAAAGTCATGAAATATTGCAATCTCACTGAAAGAGAATTCAAAATAGCCGACATGAAGAAACTTAACAAGCTTCAAGAAAACTAAGAAAGGCAATCCAATGAGCTCAGAAATAAATTAATGAACAGAATGAATACTTTACCAAAGAGACTGAAACTCTAAAAATAAAAAAAAAAATTCTGGAGCTGAAGAACTCAATGCATTAGAAAGCACTGGAAATAGAGCAGACCATACAGAAGACAGAATTAGTGAGCTTGAAGATAGAAATCTAGAAATTATACTGGTAGAAAAGGAGAGAGAATTAAGATCTTTAAAAAAGAATAAATTCTATATGAACTATCTGACTCTATTAAGAAGGGCAGCATTAGGATAATGGGTATCCCAGAAGGAGAAGAGAGGGAAAAGGGAGAAGGAGAAAGACAAATACTACGTGATTTCACTCATATGTAGAATATAAAAATAAAATAAAATAACAAACCAAATAAAAACAGACACATAGATACAGAAAGCAAAGTAGTGGTTACCAGAGGGAAAGGGGGATGGGGTGAAGGAAAAATGGGTAAAAAAGATCAACTGTTTGGTGATAGATGGAAACTAAACTTTGGCTGGTGAGCACGCTGTAGTGTATACAGAAGTCAAAATATAACGTACACACAGAACATATAGTGTTATAAACCAACGTTACCTCAACTTAAAAAAGTAAATAAAATAAACTTTTATTTTGGCTAGAATCAGAATCATATAAAAATTGTAAAAATTACATAATATTTTCTCATAATTAAGGACAAATTATTTAACTAGATAAACCTGTAAAGTGTTTAACATACACATACATATTTACCTATATATAGTTTTGTTTTTATTTACATAAAATTGGCATTTATCAACCTTCCACAGTTAATGAACATCTGACTAAAATAAAGAAATATATAACACTGATGACCTAGAAAGCACTGCATAGTATTTTAAACCTATTACTCTCATGTGTAACCAATGACTACAATGAATCAAACTTACATTAGATTTTTACCCGAAGAAAGTTCTACATTGAAGATAGTGAAGTGGAACAGTTTTATTAATAATAACTTAGCACACAAGCACAGTTGTAGTTTTCAAATTATTGCAAATATTACTGAAATACAAGTAGTCTTTCAATTCTCAACATATTTCAGGTACATTAAAAAACAACAAGAACAACTCCTCACCTCCTTCAGGTAAATGGTGTTTCATGTTCATTGGGTGTTGCCTTGCTCACTCGTTGTACAAGTACTGAAAATATTCACCTAATTAGTTCCAAAATATCTATCACTATTTTATTACTCAATTGTTATCTTGACAGTCATCATTTAAGGTATCCTATCAATGCCAAAATTATTGATTTGTATTTATTTTTTTAGAAGTAACACACTATATTGGGAAAGAAAACAGGAATTCAGAATAAGGAAACTCAGAATTCAGTCATATCCTACCTGAAACAGCCATTTGACTCTGACCAACTTATTTACTTCTCTAACCTCCTGTTTTCTCATCTGTAAGTTACAGTTTTCAATCTGATGACCTGCAAAATCTGTGTCAACTCTAACTGTCAAGACTATATGATTATGTCAGGAGAACAATGGTGGCTGCCTGCTTCTGAATCTACCCTTCAATGCCCCTAAAAACTATATAAATAACCAAGGATGAAAATAAAACCATGTATGACCTGCCTTCAGAATACTACACTCCTATTTGTCTATAAATAGAGAAAAAAAATTCCTACAGAGTTCAACTGCATGACTGTGAACACAGAGTAAAGAAGGTAAGCTTAAGAATGTCTGTTAAAAAAAAAAAAAAAGTAAAAAGGCACAGAGGACATAAACAAAGCACAGGTGAAATCATCACCAGAAAGAGCAAGTCAAACATTGAGTGTCAAAATACTAAACACAGCACTTGGGCTTAGTTGTTAACAGCACTGATTAAATGAAGGGGATTTAAATTGTGTGGGACTAGAAGTAGCAGTCTCAGAGAGCAACAATCATGAAAGAGACACACATTTAGTGAAAGAATAGTATTCAACAAAAAAATGAGGCAAGGAAGGAAAATAATTTTATAAAAAAAAAAAAGTAAAAAATAAAGAATCCTGAAGAAACAGAGAGAAACAAAATGGCATCCTTCTCTTACCCCCACCAACACCATCCATAAAAGAAACTGTAAAAAAGAGGACAGAAGAGAGCATTCTCAAACCAGGAATACTGTCCATGAAATGAACAGAAATAAGAAAAACCACATCTATACAAAACTACTGTGATAAATCAGAAATGGGAATCAACACATTTTTGATGATAAAATTTTCCTCTAAAAACAATCATGCAGTTTAATAAAATTGTAATACAACACCCCAAATTAACTTAAGTATACTCAAATGATGAACTAGGGATATTAAAAACATCATTGAATCAGATAATAAATAGTAGGACTATAAATGGACACAAGACAGTTTATAATAAAACAAAAGTTGATTTAACTAAGGAAAGAGAGGAAAATGATAACATTATACTAGAAGTGAAGATAAATAAACAAGGAATCCAAGAGAGAAAGATTCAAATGAAAATTTTATAAAGGACATTGAATAAAAGCAGGGAAAAAAACAGAATTCAAGAAACAAAATTGAGTTATTTGTAGTGAGATGGATGGACCTAGAGTCTGTCATACAGAGTGAAGTAAGTCAGAAAGAGAAAAATAAATACCGTATGCTAACCATATATATGGGAAAAAAATGGTCATGAAGAATCTAAGGGCAAGATGGGAATAAAGACGCAGACCTACTAGAGAATGGACTTGAGGGCACGGTGAGGGGAAGGGTAAGCTGGGACAAAGTGAGAGAGTGGTAGTGTATATATGGACATATATACACTACCAAATGTAAAATAGATAGCTAGTGGGAAGCAGCCACATAGCACAGGGAGATCAGCTTGGTGCTTTGTGACCAGCTAGAAGAGTGGGATAGGGAGGGTGGGAGGGAGAGAGACGCAAGAGGGAAGACATATGGGGATATATGTATACGTATAACTGATTCACTTTGTTATAAAGCAGAAACTAACACACCATTGTAAAGCAATTATACTCCAATAAAAATGTTAAGAAAAAGAAAAAGAATTCAAGTGAATGAAAATGAAATACAGAAGTAAAATGGATCAGAAGCGGAAGTAGTTGAAATGAAAGACAGATAAACAGCACAAGTTAATTTAGTACTCCTGAAGAAGAAAATCAAACAGTGGAACAAAATGTATATTTACATGTATAATCTAAGAAATTTTCCAAATATAAAAGAAGCCTGAAGTCTAGATTTGACCTTTCAAGTCTAGACCTACCAGCGCCAGTGAAAGCCGACATGGTTACAGTCACCTCTAAGACTGAATCTTTCAAACAAACAAAAAATTGTAATGAATCTTTTACTTAAAGAAAAAAAAAAATCCTTGAGGGCCTCCAGGCAGTAAATTGAAATAACTCACAAAGTCACAAGAATGAGATTGGTATCAGAGTTTTCCAAAACAGCATGCAAAGTAAGGCAACAGTGGACGAGCACTTTCAAGAAAGTTAAGGGAATAGAATGTACTCACAGGATATTATGTCCAAATAAGCTGTCCTTCAAGTTAAAAAAAAAATATATATATATATATAAATTATACATGTATAGACTGTATATATATATAGTCTCGAACATGAAGAACTGATAGAATATTGTACACATGTGCCCTTCTAAAGAATGTACTAAGAGCAGAGCTTTGTCTAACAAAGAGATGCCTGGAAAAAGTTTGGCAAAGAACTGATTGTGAAAAATTTATTTTAATTTTAGAGCTAAGTTTAAAATAAGGGTGAAATCATGGATAGAATAATAACATATTGTATTTTCTGCCGAATACGACAACAACAAAAAAAAAAAAAAAAAAAAAAGAAGGGAGGATTTCGTTTGAGCTTTCAGGAAAGCAGGACAGTCTTTATTGTTACCACTGGATCTAAGGTGCTGTGAGGCTAGAACAGCTGCATTCATCTTGGTATTCTCCTCATCCCCTTGTCCTCTTATTGTAAATGTTCTAAGCACACTTTGTTTCCTAATTTAAAGAAAACAGAAGCCATCAGGTATGAAAACCCAAACATCCTTAATTCTCCCCTCTGCTCCATACCGATATATTTCTCTGCATTCAAACCCATCATTAGACATTTACTTCTGATACCTGACAGCATATCTATTCCTGCTTATGGTGGCTCTCCATGATCCCATGTCTTACAGTTTTCTCAGGGACACTTGTGTGCATTGTTGAGTTTCCAGTTACCTAATTACCACCAAATCTACCAAGAGTTTATAAATGCCTTTCTGGATTTTGGACCTTATTCTATAGCATACTAATGTACATTATAATCACTACATTTTAGCTGATAGTAACTACTTGTTCTTCAAATCTTCCCACGAGAATCTACCATACTAAAGAACCAGCCTCCCAAATAAAGAGCACAGATCATTTTCTTGAGTTCCAGCTGCAATATTAACAGCTCCAATTTGATGTCTCACAGTGAAATTATATGCAACAAGCCTAAATGTATTTTATTCCCCTACATTTACATCAGATCCTTCTTCCCTGCAACACATTTCCTTAACGTCACAGCTGTTCACCAGTCACTCAAGCAGAAAGCTGGGTGTTATCTTTGATTATCCCCTCTATTTCAACACTACTTTCACAGCATCTGTTTAGATTCCAGGGTCTGCCAATTTTGTCCCAGAAAGGTCTCCAGATTCTACCGTCTTCTTACAAGCTCTTTTGCCATTATTTTGGGTTTGGGCTTATCTCTTTTCTGGATGATTGATAGCTTAATTTACTTTTCCCTTTGATTTCTCTTCTCTACAATTATCAGAATAATCTTATCCAAATATAAATAATAGAATATTACCCACTACTTAAACCCCTTCATAGTCTACCTATAGCCTCAAGGTCATCTCTTGTCTCATCTGCTGGTGCCATTTCCTTCTTACCATTATGCTTCAGAAATAATAACCACTTGTAGTTGACCCCTTTCAGCCAGGTGTTTCAGGATTCTTGTACATTTGCCTATGCTCTTTACTCTGTCTAGGATGTGCATACATCTCCAACTTTGTTGACCTGATATTACCTCCTATCTAAAGCCTGCCCTGATACCTTGTCCCTTGTCAAATTATTAACTTTCTCCTCTGTGCTATCACTGTGATTAGTACAAGCTTCTATTATTACATTCAAGACAGTGCATTTTTATTTGTTTATGTCTATGTCTACCTCTTAACTGACAAGGAAGGGATTGCCTTAAAAGAAGAGTTCATGCCCACAGCAACTCTCATAATGTAAATCTATAAGCTAGAGGTATTGACCAAATGTTAATTGAATGAATACCTGGATGAAGAATACAAATTATAATTTAACGTATCACTAAATAAAGCATTTATAATTTTTAATTCCTTAGCTTTTACTTCTATTCTTAAGAATAATTTATAAATTAAAGGTTTTTTTGAAGTAAGCTAAAACCATTGTTCTTTTATATTTAATATTGCTATATAAATATGTTTGTGAATAAATTAATATATTTAAATATTCACATAGACTTTTTCATTATAGAACTAGTTAGAGGCAAACAAAATGCACGGATTATTATTGACAATTGAGTGGACCTCAAGTCACATGATTATTTAAATGTTGCACTTAACATACTGAAATTATTTGCATATGTGAAGATTAAATGATAATATTTCCAACTTCTAGCATGATGTTTGGTGTATAATTGGTATGTAAGCAATGTTAATACTGTGCCTTTCCTGACAGTTCCAAATAAGCCACATATGGAGAGAGTAGATTTGCAGAGATCAGCTTATCTTTTAGAGAGTAAGAGAGTCCAATTTCCATTTTCCTATTGGCTCCTTATCTAAACTATGGGAGGCATAACAGCAGCACTGTGTATGCACAATGACCATACTCTTGTAATTTACATTATCAAAAGGAGTGCACTGGATACAATAAAACAGTGTTCTAACCCATGTGACTATTCTTTTATCATTATTACATTTTTCTCCTTTATTGACTCATATTTCTTAGTTTTCTTCCCCTATCAATTTTGCCAAATATTGAATACATACACACATGCTTGTGTGCATGTGTGCGCACACGCACGCACACACACACACACACACACACACACACACACTCCACCAAATTATTTTTCTTAGGAAAATAGGATCAGCTTTTAAATATAAACTTCAAATTGGCTGAGACTTAGGTGATGAGAATTTGAATTTTATGTCTTTCAGAAAGACATAATTTATTTGTTTTCATTTATCTTTGGTATGTTGCTGTCCAAATCCCATCATCTAGGCTAGGTCAGATTTCCAAATCTCATTATAGTAGGCATGTTTTGTAGGATGTCTTGCGTTCTCCATTTAGTTGGACTTCGATCTCCTATCTTCAGATCAAAAGGTGATGGGAGTATTGCCTTAAAACACATTGTGAGCAACAGATTTGAGGCAGTGTGAGCTTGACCAAAAATCCTATTATATATTCCTGAATGTTAATAAACATTTAAATTAATTTTAAAATTAGGCTTCAGTCCTAGAGCAATGAATATTACATTGTTTCATTATGTTTCCCTCAGAAGCCTTTGTCTGTTAATTCTAAGATAGGGCTAGTTGAAAAATAAACTCATGGGTAAGGATTTTTAGCTGATTCACTGGTGTAAAGACTGATGACAGTATAATTTATTTTATTTCAAATCTCATCCTACATTTTTATTGACCTTCCAACTTATTCTGGAAAAGGACCCTAAACATAACTGTGGCTTTGGATCTGATGATTTAGCATGTAAACAGCCTTTGCACATTAGTTGGTATTTTATGTTTCCACTTTAATTTTCTTATTTTAAGCTAAAAAAAATACAAAAATTAAGAAGGTTATACATCTTTTCTGACCAAATTTGGAGATGTTGTACTTCCCCCCTCCGAAAGAAAAAGATACACAAATGTTGTGATCATACAATACTTTTTAAATATGTGTAAAAATTCAGAAAACTTTCCCAGGCTTTGGTAGGTTCTTCCCTTAAATAGAAGCAAGATATTTCCCTTCCCACATAATTTCATAGCACACAAAGCATAAACAAGAAAAAATATATGCCTAATGTAAATAGATATTGGCTGCCAATTTAATTCTTTATTTTATACTCTATTTTACAGTGTATGTGTTATTTGAATTTTTATATTTGTATGAGTCATTTCATCCTGTTTAGGGTGTCCATTTAATTATCTAACATAGTTAGATATCTGCATAGTTTCATATGCAGATGGGTGCAAATATTAGTTGTTGATTTAAGAACCATAAAATTTGTCAGCATAGACAACATGATTATTTCAAAAAGTGTAAATCAAGATATTTATGAAAAGATTAATCAAAATGTCTCTTGTTCTTCAAAGGAACAGAATAAAACAGATTTTCTTCTATTTGAGGAATTGTTTTGAAAATGCCCCAAACTGGTGACTTGATTTCATTATTGAATTAAAAGAGAGAATATTACATCTCCCTATTACTACAATGGATGTATCAAGCAGAAATGATAATATTATTATTTTGAGTGTTTTTTTCAAGTAAATTTGAGTCAAAGTTTTTCTCTGAAATGAACTTAATGTAGTATGAGATGTTGTGAAACCTACAATCAATATGGATGACAGTAGAGGGTACTGGCCAGAATATACTGCCTGCTGATGCCCTTAGAAAGTTTTTTTTTTTCTTTCTTTCTTTTTCTTTTTTTTTTTCCCCCTAGCCTGGAAAGTAACCATGGGAACTGAATAGTAGACCGAATTAGAAAACAATATTAAACCAATCAGTGGGAAAAAACACCTAAAGATTTCAAATACTCGGGACTTCCCTGGTGGTCCAGTGGGTAGGACTTTGAGCTCCCAATGCAGGGGGCCTGGGTTCAATCGCTGATTGGGGAACTAGATCCCACATCCAAGCTGCAACTAGGAGTTTACATGACATAACTAAGAGTCAGCATGCCACAACTAAGAAGTCTGCATGCTGTAAGGAAGATCCCGCATGCCACAACTAAGACCTGGTGCAGCCTAAATAAATATATGTTAAAAAAAAAAAGATTTCAAATACTTCTATTAATATAAAATACTACCATTTTATAATTGTTTCTAGACATCTTTGGGAGTACTATTGGGTTTCATTTTCTTTAACTTATTATTTTTTAAATTTAAAAAAAATTAGAGAAGTTTTAGGTTGACTGCAAAATTGAGTGGAAAGCATAGAATTCCCATTTACTCCATACCACACACACACAGCCTCACCCACTCCATGTACCACACTGATGAACCTACACTGACACATCATCATCTAAAGTCTAGAGTTTATATTAGATTTCACTGTTGGTGTTAAACATTCTATGGGTTTTGACAAGTGTGCAAGAACATGTATCTATCACTGTAGTATCATACAGAATAGGTTCACTGCCTTAAAAGTCCTCTGTGCTCGGTCTATTCAGAGCACAATTCCTGGCAACTACTGACATTTTTACTATCTCCACAGTGTTGCCTTTTCCAGAAAGAGATATAGCTGGAATTATACAGTACATAGCCTTTTCAGATTGGCTTCCTTTATTGAGTAATACACATTTAAGTTTCCTCCATGTCTTTGTATGGCTTAATAGCAAATTTTCTTTCAGGGCTGAATAGTATTCCATTGTCTGGATGTATCACGGTTTATTTATCCATTCACCTACTGAAGAACATCTTGGTTGCTGCAAGTTTTGATAATTACGAATAAAGCTACTATAAATATACATATGTAGTCTTTGTGTGGATATAAGTTTTCATTTCATTTTGGTAGATAAATACTAAAGAGTGTGATTGCAGAATCATATATTTAAGAATATGTTTCATTTTGTAAGGAACTGACAACTGTCTTCCAAAGTGGTTGTACCACATTGCAATCCCATCAGCAATGAGTGAGAGTTCTTGTTCCACATCCTCATAAGCATTTGGTTTTGTCATTGTTTTAGATTTTGGCCACTCTACTAGGTGTGTAGTGGTACACACCATTCTTAAATTGAGTTGTTAATTTACTTATTGTTGAGTTTTAAGAACTATTTGTGTTTTTTTTAATAATAGTCCTTTATCAGATGTGTCTTTTGCAAAATGTTTTTTACCATTCTGTAGCCCATCTTCTCATTCTTTTTACTTTGTCTTTTGCAGAGCATAAGTTTTTAATTTTAATGAAGTTCAGCTTATCTATTACTTCTTTCATGGGTTGTGCCTTTGATGCTATATCTAAAAAGTCGTCACCATACTCAAAGTTATCTAGATTTTCTCCTACGTTATCTTCTAGTAGTGATATAGTTTTGCATTTTACATTTAGGTTGACAACCCATTTCGAGTTAATTTTTGTGAAGGGTGTAAGGTCTGTGCCTTCTTTTTTTTAATTTATTTTTTTTAATTTTTGCATGTAGGTTTCCAGTTGTTTCCACACCTTTTGTTGAAAAGACCATCTTTGCTCCATTGTACTGCCTTGTGCTCCTTAGCACAGATCAGTGAATCTTTTTTCTGGGTTCTCTATTCTGTTTCATTGATCTATTTGTTTATTCCTTCACCACTACCACACTGTGTTGATTACTGTAACTTTACATAAGTCTTGAAGCTAAGTAATGTCAGTCTTCTCACTTTGTTCTTCTTCAAAACTGAGTTGGCTATTCTGTTTTGTTTGGTTTGCTTTTTTGCCTCTCCATATAAACTTTTGAATCAGTTTGTCAATATCCATAAAATAAGTTGCTGAGATTTTGGTTAGAATTGTGTTGAATCTATAGAACAAGTTGGGAAAAACTGATACCTTGACAATACTAAGTTTTCCTATTCATGAACATAGAATATCTCTTTATTTAGTTCTTCTTTGGCATCTTTTATCAGAGTTTTATAATTTTCATCATATAGGTATTATATATATTTTGTTAGATTTATACCAAAGTATTTCATTTTTGAAGGTGCTAGCATAAACAATAATGTATTTTTAACTTCAAATTCTGTTATTACTAGTTGGGTTCTATTTTATTTATTTATTTATTTATTTTTATTTATTTATTTTTGCGGTACACGGGCCTCTCACTGTTGTGGCCTCTCCCGTTGCGGAGCACAGGCTCCGGACGCACAGGCTCAGTGGCCATGGCTCACGGGCCCAGCCGCTCCGCGGCATGTGGGATCTTCCCAGACTGGGGCACGAACCCGTGTCCCCTGCATCGGCAGGCGGACTCTCAACCACTGCACCACCAGGGAAGCCCTGGGTTCTATTTTAATCACACTAAAATATTCTTCCATGTTTGACTTATTTGAAGACAAACTAAATAAATGTTGCATTTCCCAGAATATGACAGAAATTTTTTTGAGTAATCCACACGATGTGAAAAAATAAAAACTTTATAAAATGTGGTATTTTATGTAGCTATATAATAGATATATTTTCTGTGTAATAATAATATTATAAATATAAGACTTTAAGTACATTTTCTCATTAATTCTTGCAACATTCCATTAAGGTAAAAACTCATTCTTATCATTTTACAGATGAGGAAGCTGAGACTTCAAAAGATTAAAACACTTCCCCAGGGTCTCCAATGAGCAGGCAACAAACCTGAAATAAACACTTTGTCTGACTCAGAAGTCAACAAACCTAAATTCAACACTATGTTTGACTCAAAATCTCATGCTTTTAATACCTGAATATCATCACACCTTATTATTAAACATGGGAAATGCCCTGATGGCCAACATTCATTTGGTATATTTTGCCAAAATATTTCCATTTTTTCTTTCAATAGAAAGTCTTATTATTATTTTTATAGATGTTCCAATCCTTCTTATGTTACTATTAAAAGTTGACACGAAATGAAGATACCACGGGAGTTATTTAAGTTCGGTAAACATGCATGATATTTACAATGAGGAACAATATACACAACAGCATTGAAATATATTTTCTTGCCAAAATATATTTTGCAGGTTTTTGACTACTATGAGCAGCTCCATTTCTTTATATATTTTCTTGCTATATCTCTTTTATATACTGTCATTAAGGTGTGTTTTCTTTTTCTCTTTTCAGAGAGAACTCTTAACTTCAATCCCCACTTCATCCTTAACTTTTCATTTCAGAAGTAACATCCCTTGTCCAGTTCTGTATCATCTTGTTTAGACCACTGCAACGATCAGCATATGTGACTTTATTCCAAACTAAACTGTCTTCTTATTGAGGGCGGAAGATATATAACTGACCCTTAATAATGTGGGAGTTAGGGGCACCTACCCTCCATGCAGTAAAAAAAAATCCAAGTATAAGTTATAGTTGGTAATTTGTGTAGATAGTTCCTCCATATACGTGGTTCCTTTGTATCTGCGTTTTCATATCTATGGATTCAACCAACCACAGATTGTGTAGTACCATAGTATTTATTAATGAAAAAGTCCCTTGTATAAGTGGACCTGCACTGTTCAAGACCCGTGTTGTCCAAGAGTCAACCATGTATGTATGTATGTATGTGTCTGTGTGTGTGTGTGTGTGTGTGTGTTTATGTATATTCCTGACCTTCCCGAGGATTGTCTTCCTGCTGGGCTTTGTTGTGGTGCTGAGCTTCCTCCTGGGGAGCTACCTGGGGACAATGCTGGCACCAGGCTCGGTCACCTCTGTACCACTCATTAGTCATCTGGTTGGTGGTGGCCAGGTACAGACAGAAGCACAGGTTAATATATATATATATATATATATATATATATATATATATATATATATATATGTATATGTATATATGTGTATATATATACCTTTTGCCTATATATGTATATGTACTTTATATATAAATAGAAAGAGAGAGTTAGCACTTGTTGCAAACTAGATTGTTTTAAAACATTTACTCTCTTCTCCCACTTTTTTGGGCGGAATTCACTTTCCTACCTCTTTAAATCTGGGCTTGCCTATTGACTTGATTTGGCCAATGAATTTTAGCAGACAACAAGCAAGGAGATCTTTAAACATGGCTGTTTGGTTGAATTTTTATCCTATGCACTTCTGTCATTGTCAAGAAAACACCATATCTGGTCTAGGGCACTGGTGTCAGAAGAATGAATGATGCATGAATTCAAACTCAGCCTAGATCAGCACACCCTCAGCCTATACACAGACTTGTGAAAATAAATAATTGTTGTATAAGCTAATGAGTTTGAGAATGGTTAAGATTACCACTGTGTCCAAGAAATGATATAGTACCACATTCAGAAAACAATTTATTTATATAAACAGGTACCTCTTTGCACATAGTCAGATTGGCACTATTCCAAAATTCTGAATAGTTTTAGTTCTGATAGGTTTAATCAAGATTTCTTTCTCAGTTGAGATAAGCAAAAATAACATTGGGATTTTATTTAATCAAACAAATAACTTTTTTCTCCTCTGCCATTAAAGATCAAGTTCTAAAATATAAATATCTCACATATCTCACATCTTACCTTCTGCTTATAACAGATAAGGAAAAACATTTTAGTCTCCAATGATTCTTTTACTTGCATTGATACTTCACTTTCATTTGAAGTATCTTCCCCAGTTAAGGTGGATACAATGAATAACCATGAATATAATATGTATAAAATTAAATTATTACTGGCATTGAGGGAAAAGACACATTAATTTGATTAGAAATTGTGATGATTATTGATTATTTGACAAAGGCCCTGTACAACCTACAAAAGTGTATTTGTCAATCAGCCAACTATATATACCTTGGATCTATGGAGAAATATGAAGTGTGAAGCAATGTAGTGCAGGGGAAAGTGACCCTCTCAGAAGCAATAGCTCATAGTTCCACTTTGGGCTCAGGCACTGCCTATAATGACTGTGAGAAAAATCGATCTTTATGGGACTCAATTTCCTCATCTTGGAGGAAATGAGTATAATTGATTCAATTACCTCAAAAGTCTCTCCCAGCTCCAATGTTCTATGATTCCATTATTTAAGTAAATACTAGTCCCTGTCCTAAGGGGAAAATTGGAAAAGCTGTCTACCTGGGAGTGGGTGGAATGATCTTTTGCTTCCATGGAGAAAATGAATATCTTTCAGTCTCACAGATTCATATGTGTCTTTTGCAGCAAAGCATAACCTGCTCCTTCCTTCCCATCTCTCCAGTCTTATCCAGGACTACACCATAGCTTTTTCTCTTTCCATTTCTGCTACACATCCAGGAATTCTAACAAATGTACCTTGTCATCTATACACACTGGTCATGCTGTCCAGCTTCCAGCCTCAGTAACTCCTACACAGCTTCAGGTCTCAGTCCATGTTCACTTCCTTAGGAAAGGTCTCCTCGAGGCCTGCATTAGGTGCCTTGTTATAGTCTCCCAAAAGCACATTCTCTCTTTCATTTTTAGCACTCTTTACATTTACAATTATTTGTTAACTGTCAGTCTTTGTCCCATTAGACTGAAAGCAGTGACTAAGTCTCTTATTTTTTGCTGTGTACCCTATCCTCTTCATGATGCCTAGGCACATAGTTGAAACTCAATGAATATTTTTAAATAGACATGACTTTTAATATTCTACTGCCACTCATTCTCATTCTGGGGGTATAGAAACAAAAAGCTTAGTCCTCACAGCAGACTGTGATAAAGTCAAATTGAATATTTTAGGAGCAGTAGTTTTCTGAAGAAACTTGATGTATTGAATGTAAAAATAGAATAAATCCTTTAAGCTAATAAAAAGCAACAATGAAAATAATAATACTTATTCTAGTAAAGTTTCCATGGGTTATACTTAACAGTTGTCTTTATTCTGAGTGCAGATTGAAATGTTATCATGAAAATCCCACATATAATACTATGTGTTACTTAGTAGTTTTTCCAAGAAAGAGAAACACTTTTAACAGATTACAAGATTTCTTAAAGAAAATGAAAATGATATGAAGAGAAGAAATATCTCAAAAGACAATAATGAGAAAATCCAAGGGGGCTCACTGGTTCTGTGTTAGCAGACCACCACCAGATAGAGAGGTGTCACATCTGGAGGAGATTCTGAGAGAGGAGTTTATCTTGAGAACTCACACAAAGCATGTCCCGCTGATAGCGTATCAGTTTACTATAAGGAATGGATATTGAGTGTAATATTCTTGGACCGTATAATAAACATATCAATATTTAATTTACCAAATCTAATAAAAGAATGTTAGAACTCAAAGTAAATGCAGAGACTATTTTGTCCAAGCTCGTTTTAAAGATAAACTTTCCTTTCAGCAAGTATTGAATCAGTGATGTACATGGCATACCTTAGAGGAAAATAGTTATTCATACAAATGAACTTAGATTCCAATCTAATCACACAAACACTGAAATATATCTCTGTAACACGCTAATATTATGTTTGTATATTACAAATAATTTATTCCTAAAAAAACTAAAAAGTTTATTTTTCAGTATAAATAAAAATTATTTTCATTATTTACAGAGTGCATTTTAAGAGTCTGTTAAATCATCATTTAAATATGTTCTTTAGATGACTTTGATCTCATTAAATTGAATTCACTTGAATTAAAGAACAGGATATGGAGAAATAGGAAATATTTATAAATTAAAAAAATGATATAACTGTGCCTTACATAATTTTATTTCACTAATTTGATTTTATAGCATTGGAAAACTAAGAAATACAATACGTGGGAAGATTTGGGGGATTCATAAATTTCTAACAAAGTCTCTAAAGATCTTTATTTATCATTCATTCATTATTAGTTTTCTGCTTTAAAGTATAGTTTTAAAATTAAATATTTAAGAATCAATTGCTAATAACATAGTAATTCTTTAATACTAAAAGCCATTTTGGTTTAGCATTAATCTCAGTGAGCTTTTTTGCAGATTACAGTTTGATATATTTATTGGACCGTCCATTTGAATTGTGGTAAGTACTATGGGGGTATAATGATGGATTGTGCAGAATCTTTGTTTCACTGTACTAACTAAAAGGACAAAACCTACACACACCATTAGCTCTTTTGCCAGATACCATTGTATATCTCCACTATATAAATATCCTTATATGATTAATTCTTTTTTTAACTGACTCTAATCAGAAATATAGCAAGGCTTAATCTTGGGATTCTACGAATGGTGATTTTGGAGAAATATCCTAATAAAGAGATGGAAAAAAATCATATAAGTGGAACAAAATTTTAAAATTTCATATAATTGGAGAAAAAAAAGACTGTGTTCAGTTTAAATAAAACTCAGTCCCTCACAAGAACAAGTCAGGTTTTCTTAGGCAGGTACCAGCAGGATTAAGAAATAAGTAATTGATTATAACAAATTTTTACTTTGTACCACCTTTCTTAAGACTAAAACTGTTTTAATGAAAAAACAGAAAAATGAGTGCAATTTTCAGCACTTCTTTTGCTCCTTGGGTATAAATTTACCTTGTTATAATCTCTATTATATCACTGACACTCTTGTTTGTAATACCTCAACCTACTAAAAAGAGAAAAGAAAAACTTGAAATCTGCGAAGTACAACCACTTAAGCACTTCAAAAATAAATTCCGAGAATATGCTATTCTCTCTTCTACTTAAAGTTATTTTAAATGAAACATTGTTCTTGCCCTCTTGTCAAAAACTATCAAAACATTTTCCTCATAATCTTTTTCTTATTTCTCTCAAAATAATAATACCATTAAAAATAAAACAGCTTATATTAGTATTCATTTTGAAACATTACTTGGTAATGTTAGCACAGAAATTTGTTTACAGCTTCATTGGGGTATAACTGACAAACAATAAACTGACCATATGTAAAAGGTGCAGTTTGATTAATTTTAACATATGTATACACCTGTGAATCATTACCATAGCCAAGGTAATGAACATTTATCTATCTACCACAGAATGTTTCTCTGGCCCCTTGGTAATCAATTCCTCCAATGCCCCCAAAATAATCTGCTTTCTGTTACTACGAGTTTTAGTTAGCATTTTCTAGAATTTTGTATAAATAGAATTATGCAGGATATACTGTGTTTTTGTTTTTGTTTTTTTTTGGTCTGGCTCTTTTCACTGAGCATGATAATTTTGATCTTTATCCATGTTTTGCATATGTTAATAGATTTTTCCTTTTTACTGATGAGTAGTACCCCATTCTGTTTATATACTCACCTATGGATAAATATTTAAATTTCTTCCAGTTTGGGGAGATTTTTAAAAATATATATGCTATGTATACTTATACAAGTCTTTGTATAGACATTTGCTTTCATTTCCCTTGGGAAAATGTCGAGGAGTAAAATGGCTGGGTCGTATGGTAGGCATCTGTTTAAGAAATTGTCAAACTGTTTTCAAAAGTGATTATAACATTTTATGTTCCCACCAACAGTGTTTGAAGTCTAGTTATTCCACTTCCTCAGCAGGTCAATACTTTTAATCTTCACCATACAGTGGGTATATAGTGGTATCTCCTTGTGGTTTTAATTTGCATTGCCTTTATGATGATGATGTTGAACATTTTTTCCAAATGCTTTTGAGCCATCTGTATCTCTTTTTTGGTCAAGTGGATGGCCAGTTCTTTTACCAATTTTAAATTGGATTATTTTCTTTACCCTATTATTGAGTTATTAAAATTCATTATATACTCTGTATACAAGTTCTCTATAGGGATGCTCAAGATCAGGGTGCCAGCATGGTCAGGTTCTGGTGAGGACCCTCTTCCTGGCTCACAGACAAGCATCTTCTCTCTGTTTACTCACATGGCCTTTTCTCATTGTGAGTACTTGAGGAGAGAGAGTAGGCTCTGGTGTCTCTTCTTATAGGTCACTAATCCATCATGTAGGTTCCCCCTCATGACCTCATTTAAGTCTAATTATCTCCCTAATGCTCCACCTCCAAACCATCACATTAAGGGTTAGGGCTTCAACATATGAATTTTGTGGGGGGACACAAACATTTAGTCCATAGCATACAATATGTTTTTGGTCTGCTAGCTAAGAAAACTTTCCCTAAGCCAAGCTAACTATGCTTTTCTGCTAGTTTTTTTTTTTTTTTTTCCCAAAAGTTTTGTAGCTTTAGCTCTTATATTTAGGTCTATAATCCATTTCAAGTTAACTTCTCTGTACTGTGTGAGTTAAGGGAGGGTTGAGGGTTTTTTTGTTTTTCGGGGTTTTTTTTTTTGCTTTTTTTGGCACGTGGGTATACAATTTTTTCAGTATTACTCATAAAAAAAAAAAAGAATATCCTTTCCCCATTGAATTCTTTAGCACCTTTTCTGAAAATCAACTGACTGTATATATGTGGGTCAATTTCTGAAGTATTCATAACAGAAATCTTAAGAAAGAGAAAATAATCAAAAACATTTTACATATTTTTTCCATTATCCTGCAACATGATTTCAGTGATAACTAAACAAGATTATGTCTCAGTGTCATAATTAGCCATGTAGGAACCAAGGAATTGATGCTATTTTCAAAACATCTCAATAATCTCATGATATGATTTGAGAATTAAAAAAAAAAAAAAAACTGGGACCAACATTTAATTCATAAATAATGGCAGTAAGGCACAGGTCCTAAGATTAATAAAGAATGTTGCCCATTATGGATGTACACTGTTAGTAGAAGGTGATTACAGAACTCTAATATTTCTATGTTTCCTTTCCTGAAAAAAAGTAAAGAATGTATTGAATATTACTTTCTCAAATATAACTGTTCCTTTCTATGAGTGCACATTGTCCCTGGGACCCATCCATGGTGTTTTTCCACCCTAAAAAAAAAAAAAAATTAAAATAAAGAGAGAAATATATCTGATTCTGCAAGCATTGAACTGTAATATAGATCTTCCCTTTTTTTCTATGTTGAAAGAATTAAATAACAAAGAGATAGCAAGTGTGTTAATCAGGGCTTAATTAGCTATAAGTGACATAAACCGAACTCACCATGGCTTAAACAAGGAAAAGTTTATAGCCTTATACAATTGGAAAACCAAGGTCTACTATTCCCTTCAGGCACTTAGGAGTTTCAATTTTTTCTACAACACTGTTTTTCATTTTTTCCATCTGCTGGTTCTGCCGGCAACAAAAGTTGACCACCAGTAGGCACCAAGTTAAATAACCCTTAATATACCACCTCAGAAAAGAGATTTTCTTTCACCCACAATCTGTATCAATTGCCCCAGATCCTAAACTGTTAACCATATCAAAAGGAATTTTGATTAGTTCAGCCCAAACCTATAGAGCCATACAGAAGTGGAAGAGATAAAGTTCATCAAGCCTAAAGTAGTTCAGCTCTTAGAAGAAAGTGGAAGGATTGCTGGGCAAGCAAGAAAGCAGATGCTGGCAAACAGAGTGAGAAAAAGTATTTACTCTTTTGAATTAATTTATGCCGTAAATAATTTGTATAAGATATCTTTACTAATTTTTTAAGAAAAGTTTTTAAAAAAATAAACTATGTATGAAATGTCAATATTTGAAAACTATTATCTATATCCTAGAAAAATTTCTAACAAAATATAAATAATCAAAATTAATCCAGGAAAAGATATGAAGAGACTTATAGCCACAGAAAAAAATTAAATTTCCTAAATATTTACCTTTGAGTAAAAATGACAAAGTGGTTTTATAGCTAAGTTCTCTCTTACTCTCAAAGACAAAATGTACAATAAAACAAAAATTTAATTTACAGGAGATCCACTTTTAATGCTATCTCATGCAAAATCTATGGATGATAAGAAAAAGATATCTTTAGATCAAATCTGGAAAGTTTTTTTAGCAGGTGTTCCATTTAGAACCAACAGACTACTTAACAGAGAGCATGGTAATTATGAAAATTATTTTTAGTAGGCGAAGCTGCTAAAGTTATCTGCACATCAAAATTTGAAACTTCTCAAAATGAACCCTACTTCAACTTTGAGCTCAGGTTTTATATTATGGAGGATGCAAAAACACGATTTTCACAGTAGGAAAACTAAACTTTTGAGGACATACTTTACCCTGTATTACATCATATTATATAGGTCAACTCATTTGTTCAGCTTTATTGAACAATCATTAATTACCTATGATGATATAGCAGGGGCTTGCTAATGGAAATATAAAGATGAATATGATGCATTTCATCTGGTTATGTAGTATATACGATACAGCGTTTATAAAACAGAGTAAGAGTTCTTTTGTAATGGGGGGAGTTAAGGAAGGCTTCACAGAAGAAGAAATATTTGAACATTGTCTCACAGCATGAGTGATGTGATGCTGAGTTAGAAATAGAATATGGATCCAGATAGAATTTATTGAGTGTAAGGAGAAGTGTGAAACAACTTGCTGGGTTCAGAGAATTATGGATCGTTTTATAAAACTGGATAGTAGGGAGAAAAAAGGTGGAAGATAAGATCTGTGGAGCTTCTGCACTTCATCTTTAGGCAATAAAAATTTTGGAAACATTTTACGCTGTAGTGTAATATGATCACCTCCCTGCTGCTGGGAGATCATCATTAGCAGTGTGGATGTTAGACTGAAAGAGACCAGATCGAAGGGAGGGAAAGAATAAGGGAATTATTCATTAAGAATCTCCTGGGTTGGTTTGTTTCAAATCTCACTTTGGTGGATATCTGTATATGGATAGTTGGATATATTTTTCTCTGTCACTATATTATGATCTTCCTAAGAGAGAAAATATCCGGCTGTTGTTTCTTTTCCTTTTGGCCACACCACGTGGTGATCAGGATCCTATCTTAGTTCTCCGACCAGGGATCCAACCCCAGCCCCTGCAGTGGAGCATGGAGTCTTAACCACTGTACCACCGGGGGAAGTCCCTGGCTGTTCTTTCTATACTCAACAACTCATTCAGTAGCTGGCACATAGCAGATCCTTAGGCAGTACATATATTTTAAAATTATTTGTTGAAATCTGAGCAGAAAACAAAACAAAATAATGTTTAATTGTGCTACTTTACAAGGTACTTCCAGCTCTTGAACTGCAGTGGAATGGAGAGCAGTTCAAGAGTTGTAAATATCGACAGGTCTCCCCTGTGGCTCTAAACTGTTCGTGAGCTTTAATAACTGCGTTCTTTGCTGAAGCATTGTCGTTAATGATTAATACAGTTTCTAAGGTTTAAATCACTCCAGACTTTCTAACAGTTTAAATTTCTTAGGGTGAAGAAAATAATAAAGCCAAGAGGATTAAAATTTACAGGGGAAAAGTAAGGAAAAAGAAAACAATCAAGACATAGATATTTGCAACAGAAGCCGACCATTCTTTAAACTTTGTAACTTTATTTTATTTACTGGGGATAGATGTGGATTTTAAATGGAGGAAGAATATATTTAAATCATAATCAGGCTAACCTTTTTATTTTTTTAAACTGACATTTATACAGATTTCCTGAACTATTCAAATTAATATAGTATCAAATTTAGTCTCAAGTTAAAAACACAGAATGCATGTGTCCTGTCTCCCTGACAACATCATGCATTCATTTCCCCGTGCCAGGATACAAAGGCATGGCAAGCCGATGTCTGAAAAAATAAAGTCTGTTTAAAAGTTATTATTATGCAAGTAATAGAATTCTGTCTACTTAATAATCCATTGTTTAATTGATAAGATAGAGAATAATGACTTTTACAATAGAAAAAATAAATTCAAGCAGCATAACTTTCTGATGGTCTCTTTCACATTTTTATCTTTTAAAGCATAGAATTTAACTTAATAACATATACATATTTTCAGTCAGAATTTCAGAATTGCTTTTCTAATATGTACGCTGTGTGTATACCTGTATATCCACTGTCTCTATTTGACTTTAAAAAAAGTTAATTGTGGGCTTCCCTGGTGGCGCAGTGGTTGAGAATCTGCCTGCCAATGCAGGGGACACGGGTTCGAGCCCTGGTCTGGGAAGATCCCACATGCCACAGAGCAACTAGACCCGTGAGCCACAACTACTGAGCCTGCGCGTCTGGAGCCTGTGCTCCGCAACAAGAGAGGCCGCGATAGTGAGAGGCCCGTGCACAGCGATGAAGAGTGGACCCCGCTTGCCACAACTAGAGAAAGTCCTCACACAGAAACGAAGACCGAACACGGCCAAAAATAATAAATTAATTAAAAAAAAGTTAATTGTGTGTCAAAGATACGATTTCACAATGTTTGCATCTATCTCTTATAAATGGAACTAAAACAAAAGATTGTGTTACACACATGTAATTCATCATTAATCTGCAAAACTATCAATATTGGGATAGGCAGTAGCAATTTAACACTTTTGTGATCTGTAATTTACATAGGAGTTGATAATCTGAACACTGATACCATGTATTTGATCTGAGAGATACACTGACGAATTACAAAATAAAAATAGTAATAATTGGTACCCTGGATTCTTTAAGAAATTAAGTCTTTACTTTGTATTTAAGTATTTAATAATTAGTAGATTTTTTGCCAGGCAATTTGTATAAAGTTTATAAAATCACATTGTCTATTCTGGGAAAGGCTAGGAGTCCAGAGTGCCTAAAGCACAGGCACTGTATAGTGGACTGAGGGAGAGATTAGGTATGCAAAATATACACATTTTAAAGGGAAAAAAAAAAAACAATTTTATTTAAAGAAAAGTGAAATCAACATTTATAGTTAATTTAAAGAGGCAAGTATTTTGTTGAAATACATTCTTATATGCTGGGAAACTTTTATTTTATAGATACAATTAAACTTGAATTTAAAAGTATTCTCTGGTTTTATTAAGATAACGTATTTCCCAAAGTAGCAATTTATCATTACCTTTGTAGTTAACCTTGAAGCCAATAGATCCGACACTTTCATCTGTTTGAAGGTGCAGCCACATTTGGCTACTCATGCTTACTATCAAGTCTGGCACAAAGCTTCCAGTCAGCCTAAAAACGGATGGACAGAGAAGGGAGAAATGGATTATTAAAATATCCTCTGTATGAAAATTATGAGACAGATGTGTTTCTTAATACTTTCTTGGCTAGAAGCAAACAACTGTCAGATAAACTTATAAGACTGTGTTGTTATAACAGAACAAACAACATAATTTAGTGATCAAGGTTTATTATAAACAAGTACTATTTTATGTGTTTAACTAGGTTAGATCTTTCATATCCCCGAGGCAAGATGCTAAATTTTATTTTTTTAATTTATTTATATTTTTAAATTTTATTGGAGTCTAGTTGATTTACAATGTTGTGCTAGTTTCTGCTGTACAGCAAAGTGAAGCAGTTATACATATACACATATCCACTCTTTTTTAGATTCCTTTCCCATATAGGTCATTACAGAGTACTGAGTAGAGTTCCATGTGCTATACAGCAGGTCCTTGTTAGTTATATTTTTATATATAGTAGTGTGTATATGTCAATCCCAATCTCCCAATTTATCCCTCCTCCGTCTTCACCCCTTGTAACCATAAACTGTTTTCTACATCTGTGACTCTATTTCTGTTTTGTAAATAAGTTCATTTGTACCAATTTTTTTAGATTCCACTTGTAAACGGTATCATACGATATTTGTCTTTCTCTGTCTGACTTACTTCATTCAGTATGACAATCTCTAGGTCCATCCATGTTGCTGCAAATGACATTATCTCATTCTTTTTTTTTTTTACAGCTGAGTAGTAATTTACTGCATATGTGTACCACATCTTATCCGCTCCTGTGTGAATGGACATTTAGGTTGCTTCCATGTCCTGGCTACTGTAAATATTACTGCAACGAACACTGGGGTGTGTGTATCTTTTTGAATTATGGTTTTCTCCAGATATATGCCCAGGAGTGGGATTGCTGGATCATATGGTAGTTCTAGTTTTAGTTTTTTAAGGAACCTCCATATTGTTCTCCATAATGATTGTACTAATTTACATTCCCACCAACGGTGCAAGAGGGTTCCCTTTTCTCCACACTGTCTCCCACATTTATTGTTTGTTGATTTTTTGATGATGGCCATTCTGACCGGTGTGAAGTGGTACCTCAAGGTACTTTTGATTTGCATTTCTCTAATAATTAGTGATGTTGAGCATCTCTTCATGTGCCTGTTGGTACAGGGACATTTTGCCTGAAGTAGCTTCACACATTTAGGAGAAGGGACGGCAGGGTTAGGACCTGGAGCCTCTTTCTGCTCTAGAAAGTTCTACACCTATTTCATATTCCTTTTCATTTCTAGATGTCTATCTGCTTATCTTTTTATTCTTTGATACTTCCTACATTTCCTTGTTTTTTTTTTTTCATTTCCACAATTTCCAAAAATGTATTTGCCCTCTTATTTTTTTTTAACATCTTTATTGGAGTATAATTGCTTTACAATGGTATGTTAGTTTCTGATTCTGTGAATCAGCTATACATATACATATAGCCCCATATCTCCTCCCTCTTGTGTCTCCCTCCCACCCTCCCTATCCCACCCCTCTAAGTGGTCACAAAGCACTGAGCTGATCTCCCTGTGCTATGCAGCTGCTTCCCACTAGCTATGTATTTTACATTTGGTAGTGTATCTATGCCCATGCCACTCTCTCACTTTGTCCCAGATTACCTTTCCCCCTCCCCGTGTCCTCAAGTCCATTCTCTACGTCTGCATCTTTATTCCTGTCCTGCCCCTAGGTTCTTCAGAAACTTTTTTTTTTTGAAGATTCTATATATATGTGTTAGCATACTGTATTTGTTTTTCTCTTTCTAACTTCACTCTGTATGACAGGATCTAGGTCCATCCACCTCACTACAAATCAATTTTGTTTCTCTTTAATGGCTGAATAATATTCCATTGTATGTATGTGCCACATCTTCTTTATCCATTCATCTGTCGATGGACACTTAGGTTGTTTCCATGTCCTGGCTATTGTAAATAGAGATGCAATTAATATTGTGGTATATGACTCTTTTTGAATTATGGTTTTCTCAGGGTATATGTCCAGTAGTGGGATTGCTGGGTCATATGGTAGTTCTATTTTTAGTTTTTTAAGGAACCTCCATACTGTTCTCCATAGTGGCTGTATCAATTTACATTCCCACCAACAGTGCCAAGATACTAAATTTCAGATCATTGAAAATCTTACACTTCTTTTTGAACTGAAAAGAAAAAAAGAATCTATAAAAATCTTTAACTTGTTTTTTTAACACCAGGAATGTACTTCATTTTGACATTCAAGTTTCATAGAACTTTGTTCTAAAGAAACATTGTGAAAAATATTTAAGTACTGTGCAAAACAATAAAATGGCAAGGAGTATAATATAAACATTCGCAATACTGATGTCAGGCTAGTCATGTCATGTATGTTGTACTGGGAATAATTTTATTTTAAAGAATATTCTGCTATTGCATCACTGAATCTAGGCATTAATAATCTCATTCAGTAATGCTCAATTTTATAACCCTAACAGGAGAAATTACTTAATGTTTCCTCTGTCATTAATAATGTTTTAGTCACATATTTGAACTGAAGCCAAGGGTCATATAAAGCCGGAAAGCAAATGAGTAAATAAGATCTTGAGGGGAAAAGTCTTTCAAGAATACAAAGAGAAAAAAAAAATGGATTCACTGCTGAGTAAAACATCCATAATGACTAGGACTTCTAAATTACATACTAAAAAAATAGGTTTTTAAAAGAAGAAATTCTTAAGTGTTTACCTACTTTATTGGTAGAACCATGAAGATTTCTGAAAAATTGCATGAGGAGAAAAGTTATAAAGTCTCCCTTCCTAATAAAAAGGGTGCCCTAAGAGAGCAGTGTCCTGGATGGAGGCGATACTATAATTAGACCAGCAGAGGGCAACATGGAGGACTGTATCCTTGAAGCCACCATGGCAGCAGAATGTCCTGCTCACTGGTCAGCCACCAAAACTATAGAACATTATCAGCAGACTGCATTAGCAATACAGCTATGCCAGCAGTGCCCAGTGTTACAGAATTTATGGGAATCCATCACAAATGAACCCAGTTAAGTATTATGATTTAATTATGGGATTGTGAATAATATTAAGGAATAGTGTGAGATATAAAGATACTGTAAGATATTATAGAATTTTAGACTATATTCACTTTCTTCTTGCCAAAGCAAATTTAAAATTATTATAATGTAAAAGATACGAACACATACATTCTCTTTTGTAACATATGTGTATATCTGTATGTATTCATATACATACACATATACATTATCGTTTGAAAACTTTGTGGCATGTGAACTTTCAATTTTCAAATTGATGAGTTCAAAAGAACTAGTCTTTTGAGCTATGGTAAAGAGACAGGTTTATGGGCAAGAGTGAGGACTCAAGCTCAGAGACATGAAAGAAAGTAAAGTAAATCCATTATGAAATGGGCATGAGAGCTTAAAACTATAGGATGTGCATCAGCTATACCATATCAAATATGCCAACAATCTATCTCATAGTGAATATGATGAGATTAAATCATTCCTCTTTATTATGCCCTCCTATATCCATCTCAATCCTGAACTCTTTTACCAGCCCAAAACCTCTAGCACATATAAGTTTGTCAGTATTTCATAAAGAACAGCTAACATATATAGACTAATCGTTCCACTGCCAATTTGTTCTATTGGCCGTGATTCTACCTAGTTCCCACAACCCATTGGTGGTATAAGGGTAAATATAAATCTAAAAAAAAAAAAGGATTAAATTAAACATTTCCCCGATATCAGAAGGTAAAGGAAAATCCCCCTTTCTCTCTAGCATTTCTCTTACGAAACTTGAAATTATAAATTATAATGTTTGTTACAGATGTATGTAAATCTTTTAAGCTAAATAAGCCTCTTGTCAATTTTTGCACTACATGAATGACTTTCTTGCAGGCCTTAGTGTTACCTCTTTGAAATGTGAACATCAAGGAAAATGTCACCCTGTCTCCCTGTTTCTGTGGGAGTTTAAGCCTAGGCATATAGCTTCATGATGTTAATTTCCTGCTTTTCATAAAGATAGGAGAAGTTCTATTTTCCCTTTTGATACAGTCAATTAACATGTATGTAAATAGACTGTATCTGCCTGATATATAAAGGGTAAGATTTAGTTCTCTTTGCAATCTCTTTAGCAGATTGCCTATGATGTCCATCACAGTCTAGTTGAATGCTTATTCAATATTAAAACTGTTTCATTCTTTCTACATTTTATGGAGAGTCTTGACTGGGTTGGCAGGAGATTTTTTTGTTAATTATATTTCTCCAACAATTTGGTGATGAGGATGGGATGCAAATGGCAGTTCCAAAATTAAGTGGACCAGATGAAGTTCTTACGGCCACATAACAGTAGTTTAAGAGACCCTAAATTATAAAAAGTCTCCCTCCTAGTGCTCTGCTCTTTTGGAATACTAGCTAGATGAACCACCCTCTGCAAATTTAAGATTTTTCTATTGAGTAAGCATGGGTAAATTGGGCTCTAAAATCCCTTCAGGATCATGATTAGCTTTGATGATGGAAAAATATGGGAAGCCAGGAATGTTGCCTGCAGTTCTTAAACAACTACTATCTCTGTCACATTTGGAATACTTATGAGAATACAGTCTTTCAAGATTTATGAGGGATTTAGGAGGTCCACATTATAAGCAAATTAATTGCTGGTATTTACTGGATGGACGTCATTCTAAGAGTAAAATTAAAAATGATTTGGAAAGCCAGAAGGAAAGACTGAGGAAAATGGAAGAATTTACTTTAGAAAACTTGCAGTTGTAAATCCTTTTTCTGCCCTTTGAGGTGTAAATCTTCTACAACCAGGAATGTCTCTCTCAAGGACTTGGAAGCCATAGATCTGAAATAAAATCATCAAAGGAGATAGCATTCCTGTTTTCCTGACTCTGTGGGAGCAAAGAGCCCAACTTTGCTAATTAACTACTAGCAAACACAGATGACATATTAATATTGACTAATCTCCCACCTAAAGTTTTCCAGTACTTTTCTACTAGCTCACCCCAGCATTTAAACACCATCCCACCTTGTCCAGAAGAGTTGAGTTCAGTTTGTCTTCCCTATAACAGTAGTCTTGACTCTCATTAGTCTTTGCCCCTATTGCAATAGTCTTGAATAAAGTCCTCCCTGACTGTTTAACTGGCCTGACATAATTTCTCTCTTATAACAGTATAGACATGATCTGGTCTTACAAATCCAAGAATCCAATTATTGGCAGAGTAAAACTGAGGCCATCTTACCAAATTTTTTGTAATATCAAAGTAAAAGTAACTGATATACATCCAGACACTCAGTATCTAAATTTGACACACACACACACACACACACACACATACACACACAAACAGTTGTGTTTACTAGTTTGATTGCAAGGAAGATGCAGCAGGAAAACTATCACATAAGAGAAACAGAAATCTGGCATTCATAGTTTAAGACTGCAGTAGACAGGTGTAAAGTCTCTTGATTAACTTTGAGATACAAGTTCCTTCCAGTCCAGGTACAGATAAATAAACAAAAGTGGATATTTATTCAAACACATGGAGGCTAAATGATATGCTACTAAACAACCAATGGATCATTAAAGAAATCAAAGACGAAATCAAAAAATACCTAGAGACAAATGAAAATGAAAACATGACAATCCAAAACCTATGGGACCCAGCAAAAGCAGTTCTAACAGGGAAGTTTATAGTGATGCAAGCTTACTTCAGGACATAAGAAAAATCTCAAATAAACAACCCAAACTTACACCTATAGCAACTAGAGAAACACAAACACAACCCAAAGTTAGTAGAAAGGAAGAAATTATAAAGATCAGAGCAGAAATAAATGAATTAGAGACTAAGAAAACAATAGAAAAGATCAATGAAATTAAAAACACTAAAAGATGGTTCTTTGAAAAGATAAACAAAATTGAAAAACCTTTAGCCAGACTCACCAAGCAAAAAGAGAGGGCCCAAATCAACAAAATCAGAAATGAAAGAGGAGAAGTTACAACTGACACCACAGAAATACAAAGGATCATAAGAGACTACCACAAGCAACTATATGCCAATAAAATGGACAACCTAGAAGAAATGGATAAATTCTGAGAAAGGTACAATCTCCCAAGACTGAACGAGGAAGAACCAGAAAATATGAACACACCAATTGCCAGTACTGAAATTGAATCAGTAATTTAAAAACTCCCAACAAATAAAAGGCAAGGGCCAGATGGCTTCACAGGCAAATTCTACCAAACACTTAGAGAAGAGTTAACACCTATCCTCCTGAAAATGTGTACAGAAACAAAAAAGACCCCAAACAGCTAAAGTAATATTGAGAAAGATGAACAGAGCTGGAAGAATCAGGCTCCCTGACTTCAGACTGTACTACAAAGCTACAGTCATCAGAATAGTATGGTACTTGCACAAAAACAGACACATCAATCAGTGGAACAGGATAGAAAGCCTGAAAATAAACCCATGCACTTATGGTCAATTAATCTACAACAAAGGAGGCAAGAATATACAATGGAGAAATGACAGTCTCTTCAACAAGTGGTGCTGGGAAAACTGAACAGCTACATGTAAAGGAATGAAATTAGAAGATTCTCTAACATCATATATAAAAATAACTCAAAGTGGTTTAAAGACCTTAATGTAAGACTGGATGCTATAAAACTTCTAGAGGAAAACATAGGCACAACACTTTTTTTTTTTTTTTTTTTTTTTTTTTGCGGTATGTGGGCCTCTCACTGTTGTGGCCTCTCCCGTTGTGGAGCACAGGCTCCGGACGCACAGGCTCAGCGGCCATGGCTCACGGGCCCAGCCGCTCTGCGGCACGTGGGATCCTCCTGGACCGGGGCACGAACCCGCGTCCCCTGCATCGGCAGGCGGACTCCCAACCACTGCGCCACCAGGGAAGCCCGGCACAACACTTTTGACACAAATCGCAGCAATATTTTTTTGTATCCATCTCCTCGAGTAATGGAAATAAAAACAAAAATTAAAAAATGGGATCAGGACTTCCCTGGTGGCACAGTGGTTGAGAGTCTGCCTCCCGATGCAGGAGACACGGGTTCGTGTCCTGGTCTGGGAAGATCCCACATGCCACGGAGCGGCTGGGCCCGTGAGCCATGGCCGCTGAGCCTGCGCTCTGCAACGGGAGAGGCCACATGTACCGCAAAAAAAAAAAAAAAAAATCAAATTAAACTTAAACGTTTTTGCACAGCAAAGGAAACCATAAACAAGACAAAAAGACAACCCTCAGACTGGGAGAAAATATTTGCAAATGGAGCAACCGAAAAGGGATTAATCTCCAAAATATACAAACAGCTCATACTGCTCAATATCAAAAGACAAACTAACAACCCAATCAAAAACTGGGCATAAGACCTTAATAGACATTTCTCCAATAAAGACATACAGATGGCTAATAGGCACATGAAAAGATGCTCAACATTGCTAATTATTAGAGAAATGGAAACCAAAACTGCAAAGAGGTATCACCTCACACTGGTCAGAATGGCCATCAACAAAAAGTCTACAAATAATAAATGTTGGAGAGGGTGTGGAGAAAAAGGAACCCTCCTACACTGTTGGTGGGAATGTAAATTGGTGCAGCCACTGTGGAGAACAACATGGAGTTTTCTTAAAAGACTAAAAATAGAGCTACCATATGATCCAGCAATCCCACTCCTGGACATATATCTGGAGAAAACTATAGAAAAAATATATGCACCCCAACAACATTCATAGCAGTACTGTCTGCACAGCCAAGACATGGAAGCAACCTAAGTGTCCATCGACAGATGAAAAGATAAAGAAGATACGGTGTGTATATATATATATATATATATATATATATATATATATATATATATATATATAGTTATTTATTGTTATATATATATAGAACAATAGAAAATATATATAAATATATGTATATACAATGGAATATTACTCAGCCATAAAAAAGAATGAAATAATGTCACTTGCAGCAACATGGATGGACCTAGAGATTATCATACTAAGTGAAGTAAGTCAGACAAAGGCAAATTTCTTATGATATCACATATATGTGGAATAAAATGAATAAATTTATTTACAAGAGAGAAATAGAAAAAAACTATGGTTACCAAAGGGGAAAGGGGGTGGGGAGGGATAAATTAGGAGTTTTGATTAAAATGTACACACTACTGTATATGAAATAGGTAACCAACAAGGACCTACTATCTAGCACAGGGAACTATATACTCAACATCTTATAATAACCTATAATGGAAAATAATATAAAAAAGAATATATATATACATATATATGTTTAAAAAGTGGATGTTTATTAATCATGTAGATTTAACTGATTTTTATAATAATACAATTATTGATTTGGACTCAGGCAAAAAATGGTCCACAGTCTGGGTTTGTCCTCAAGACTTACAACACTTAGAGTCATGTATACTATACACTGTAAGTTCAGTATGTGCCTTCAATAGGTGCCTCATAATAATACTAAATTATGGTTCTGAGTATTTTTGTGTTTCCTGTCTAGAAAAAATTATTTTGAAAGATGAATAATTACTGAAGGGCCCAGATCATCTCATAAATATAATGTTACTTATGTGATTGATGAGAACTAGGAGAAATTTACTGGGCCTGTGAAGGAAAACACTTAGCTAAAAATTTAGATTCAGGCTCCAGAATGAAGCTACTCCACAGAACTGAATTAGGTAATATTTCATATGAAACTACAAAATAATACTCATATTGTTAATCATTTGAAAGTGTAAGCAATATAGATATCACAACAGTTTGTAAAATTAATGTATGATGAAAGAAAAATTTTGACCATTGCTAATCAAAAATGTGCTTTAACCATTCACCACTGGTACAATAAACGTAAAGGCTAATATTGCACTGAATTTTTAAATTCATCGTATTGTAACACTGACAATTGCTTTGCTTTGTATTTTACTGTGGACTTGCTGTATATTTAGATGAGTGCAAATTGCCAAGATAAAGCAGAAACAGCAATAGAGATAAATAGAAAATTGTAGCTTTATTATAAAATAGTCACAAAAAGAAAAATTATAAGTGCAAACGCAAATCTAAAAAAAATTCAAAATTTCCCTAATAACAAAAGGGAAAAATAACTCTCCTCCCCTCCCACCTCTCTTTAGCATTTCTTTTAGAAAACTTGCAATTACAAATGATTGCTTTCTCTTTTTCTTTCAGATGTATGTAAATGTTTTAAAAGCTAAATAAACCTCTTACCAGTTTTGCACCCCAAGAATGTCTCACTTGGAGGCCATTGGAGTCATCTCTTTGAAATGTGAACATGAAGATGGATGGTGCCCTGTCACCTGTTTCTGTGAGAGTTAAAGCTTAGGTGCTTGGCTTCAGGATGTAACTTCCTTCTTGTCATAAAGAAGACAAGGATAGTGCATTCAGGTTACTATTTAAAAAAAAAAAAAAAAGATAGGAGAGACCAGGTGGTTTATAAACAACATAATGCACTATCCTTTTTCTTTTGATAAGGACAATTAACATGTGAAATGATTATATCTACTTGTCTATATAAATGGGTTAGTTTTTTTTTCTCCTTTTGCAGTCTCTTTAGCAGATTGCCTATCATGTGCATCATGGTCTGATTTAATCCATTTTCAATAGTAAAACTAATTCATTCTTTTCTTTACTTTCTGGGAAGGATTCACTGGGTTGGTAGGTGACTTTATATCAATATTTGTATTTTCTCAACAATGGGTATGTCACTTAAAACTCTGCTCTTTGCATCCAGCGTCAACGGCTAATTAATCTCGATATCCTTTCAAAGACCTTGGTTTAGACTAAAACTGCTTAAGACAACTTTTTATTCAACCCCCATCCCTGACAATAAGGGGTGCTTCTGGGCCACAGAGGAGGGAGTCTTATACCATTCTCAAAAAAACTCTGAAAAGAGTCTTCAAATAGTTTTAACATGTTTTTAATACATTTTTTGAACCAGTTATCAGTAAACTTAAATTAAAAACTTCTTTAATATGTGTTTATTTACAAGCTGTGTAACCTCAGCATTCATAGTGCATTCTAAGCTTCTTAGTTAGTCCCTTCATGCTAAAATAAAAGATTAAAAGCCCTAAATAAATGCACTCAGAAATATTCCTCAAGCTCTCAAATACAATATAAAATAAAAGAGAAGATCTATTAAATTTCAAATATGCTCAATGCCTGATTTTCCTTATAATCACTCTAAGCATTATGGGTGTATCCATTAGAAATAACAACTATAGTCCTACATTGGAACATATTTTTTGTATTGTACAAGTATGTAACTTTTGCCTTTTATATAAATGCATTTAATATTCTTTCTTCTAATACAGAGCTATCAAGGATGATGTATACCTTCATTTCTGGATATGTGAAATTAACTAAGGATGATGATGATGGCTGCAAAAATTAGATTTAAAAAAACCCTGAAATATCACCATTAGGGTGACATCAAAAAGTGTTATCACCAAGAGGGCAGACAGCAAAAGGAAGAAGAAATACAATCCTGCAACCTGCGGAAGGAAAATCACATTCACAGAAAGATAGACAAGATGAAAAGGCAGAGGGCTATGTACCAGATGAAGAAACAAGATAAAACCCCAGAAAAACAACTAAATGAAATGGAGATAGGCAATCTTCCAGAAAGAGAAATCAGAATAATGATAGTGAAGATGATACAGGACCTTGGAGAGAGAATGGAGGCAAAGATCGAGAAGATGTAAGAAATGTTTAACAAAGATATAGAAGCATTAAAGAACAAATAAAGAGAGATGAACAATATAATAAATGAAATGAAAAATACACTAGAAGGAATGAATAGCAGAATAAGTGAGGCAGAAAAACAGGTAAGTGCCCTAGAAGACAGAATGGTGGAATTCACTGATGGGGAACAGAAAAAAAACAAACGAATGAAAAGAAATGAAGACAGCCTAAGAGACCTCTGGGACAACATTAAATGCAGAAACATTCGCATTATAGGGGTTCCAGGAGGAGAAGAGACAGAGAAAGAACCCAAGAAAATATTTGAAGAGATTAGAGTTGAAAAATTCCCTAACATGGGAAAGGAAATAGCCTCCCAAGTCAAGGAAGTGCAGAGAGTCCCATACAGGATAAACCCAAGGAGAAACATGCCGAAACACATATTAATCAAATTACCAAAAATTAACAGCAAAGAAAAATTATTGAAAGCAGCAAGGGAAAAATGACAAATAACATACAAGGGAAATCCCATAAGGTTAACAGCTGATTTCTCAGCAGAAACTCTACAAGCCAGACCGGAGTGGCATGATATACTTAAAGTGATGAAAGGGAAGAATCTACAACCAAGATTACTCTACCTGGCAAGGATCTCATTCAGATTCGATGGAGAAGTCAAAAGCTTTACAGACAAGCAAAAGCTAAGAGAATTCAGCACCACCAAACCAGCTCTATGACAAATACTAAAGGAACCTCTCTAAGTGGGAAAAACAAGAGAAGAAAAGGACCTACGAAAACAATTAAGAAAATGGTAATAGGAACATACATATCGATAATGACCTAAAACGTGAAGAGATTAAATGCTCCAACCAAAAGACACAGGCTTGCTGAATGGTTACAAAAACAAGACCCATATATATGCTATCTAAAAGAGACCTACTTCAGACCTAGGGACACATTCACACTGAAAGTGAGGGGATGGAAAAAGATATTCCATACAAAGGGAAATCAAAAGAAAGCTGGAGTAGCAATACTCATATCAGGTAAAATAGACCTTAAAATAAAGAATGTTACAAGAGACAAGGAAGGACACTACATGACGATCAAGGGATCAATCCAATAAGAAGATATAATGATTATAAATATACATGAACCCAACATAGGAGCACCTCAATACATAAGGCAACTGCTAACAGCTATAAAAGAGGAAATCAACAGTAACATAATAATAGTGGGGGACTTTAACACCTCACTTACACCAATGGACAGATCATCCAAAATGCAAATTAATAAGGAAACACAAGGTTTAAATAGACCAGATAGATTTAATTGATATTTATAGGACATTCCATCCAAAAACAGCAGATTATACTTTCTTCTCAAGTGCACACAGAACATTCTCCAGGATAGATAATATCTTGGGTCACAAATCAAGCCCCAGGAAATTAAAGACAATTGAAATCACATCAAGCATCTTTTCTGACCACAACGCTATGAGATTAGAAATCAATTACAGGGAAAAAAACGTAAAAAACACAAACACATGGAGGCTAAACAATATGTTACTAAATAACCAAGAGATAATTGAAGAAGTAAAAGAAGAAATCAAAAAATACCTGGAGAAAAATGACAATGAAAACACGATGATCCAAAACCTATGGGGTGCAGCAAAAGCAGTTCTAAGAGGGAAGTTTATGGCTATACAAGCCTACCTCAAAAACAAGAAAAAAACCTCAAATAAAAAATCTAACATTACATCTAAAGGAACTAGAGAAAGAAGAACAAACAAAACCCAAAGTTAGCAGAAGGAAAGAAATCATCAAGATCATAGCAGAAGTAAATGAAATTGAAACAAAGAAAACAATACCAAAGATCAATAAAACTAAAAGCTGGTTCTTTGAGAAGATAAACAAAATTGATAAACCATTAGCCACACTGATCAAGAAAAAGAGAGAGAGGACTCAAATCAATAAAATTAAAAATGAAAAAGGAGACATTACAACAGACACCACAGAAATACAAAGCATCCAAAGAGATTACTACAAGCAACTGTATGCCAATAAAATGCACAACCTGGAAGAAATGGACAAATTCTTAGAAAGATATAGCCTTCCAAGACTGAACCAGGAAGAAATAGAAAATATGCACAGACCAATACCAAGTAATGAAATTGAACCTCTGATTAAAAATCTTCCAACACACAAAGTCCAGGACCAGAGAGCTTCACAGGTGAATTCTATCAAACATTTAAAGAAGAGATAACACCCATGTTTCTCAAACTCTTCCAAAAAATTGCAGAGGAAGGAAAACTCCCAAACTCATTCTATGAGGCCACCATCAGCCAGATACCAAAACCAGAAAAAGATATGACAACAAAAGAAAATTACAGACCAATATCACTGATGAATATAGATGCAAAAATCCTCAACAAAATACTAGCAAACAGAATCCAACAACACATTAAAAGGATCATACACCATGATCAAGTGGGATTTATCCCAGGGATGCAAGGATTCTTCAATATACGCAAATCAATCAATGTGATACACCACATTAACAAATTGAAGAAGAAAAACGATATGATCATCTCAATAAATGCAGAAAAAGTTTTTGACAAAATTCAACACTGATTTATGATAAAAACTCCCCAGAAAGTAGGCAGAGAGGGAACCTACCTCAACATAATAAAGGCCATATATGACAAACCCAGAGCAAACATCATTCTCAATGGTGAAAAACTGAAAGCAGTTCCTCTAGATCAGGAACAAGACAAGGATGTCAACTCTCACTACTATTATTCAACGTAGTTTTGAAGTCCTTGCCACAGCAATCAAAGAAGAAAAAGAAATAAAAGGAATACAAATTGGAGAAGAAGTAAAACTGTCTCTGTTTGCAGATGACATGATACTATACATAGAGAATCCTAAAGATGCCACCAAAAACTACTAGAGCTAATCAATGAATTTGGTAATGTTGCAGGATACAAAATTAATGCACAGAAATATCTTGCATTCCTATACACTAATGATGAAAAATCTGAAAGAGAAATTAAGGAAACACTCCTATTTACCATTGCAACAAAAAGAATAAAATACCTAGGAATAAACCTACCTAGGGAGACAAAAGACCTGTATGCAGAAAACTATAAGACACTGATGAAAGAAATTAAAGATGATACCAACAGATGATACCAACAGATGGAGATATATACCATGTTCCTGGATTGGAAGAATTACCAATGGCATTTTTTTACAAAACTAGAACAAAAAATCTTAAAATTTGTATGGAGACGTAGCCAAAGCAGTCTTGAGGGAAAAAAGTGGAGCTGGGGGAATCAGGCTCCCTGACTTCAGACTATACTACAAAGCTACAGTAACCAACACAATATGGCACTGGCACAAAAACAGAAATATAGATCAATGGAATAGGACAGAAAGCCCAGAGAAAAAACCCATTCACCTATGGTGAACTAATCTATGACAAAGGAGGCAAGGATATACAATGGAGAAAAGACAGTCTCTTCAGTAAGTGGTGCTGGGAAAACTGGTCAGCTACATGTAAAAGAATGAAATTAGAACACTCCTTAACACCATACAGAAAAATAAACTCAAAATGGATTGGAGACCTAAATGTAAGACCAGGCACTGTAAAACGCTTAGAGGGAAACATAGGAAGAACATTCTTTCACATAAATCACAGCAAGATATTTTTTGATCTATCTCCTACAGTAATGGAAATAAAAACAAAACTAAACAAATGGGACCTAATGAAACTTAAAAAGCTTCTGCACAGCAAAGGAAACCATAAACAAGACGAAAAGACAACACTCAGAATGGGAGAAAATATTTGCAAATGAATCAACGGACAAAGGATTAATCTCCAAAATATATAAATAGCTCATGCAGCTCAATATTAAAAAAACAAACAACCTAATCCAAAAATGGGCAGAAGACCTAAGTAGACATTTCTCCAAGGAAGACATACAGATGTCCAAGAAGCTAATGAAAAGCTGCTCAGTGTCACTAATTGTTAGAGAAATGCAAATCAAAATTACAATGAGGTATTACCTAACACCAATTAGAATGGGTATCATCAGAAAATCTACAAGCAACAAATGCTGGAGAGGGCGTGGAGAAAATGGAGCCCTCTTGCACTGTTGGTGGGAATGTAAATTGATACAGCCACTATGGAGAACAGTATGGAGGTTCCTTAAAAAAACTAAAAATAGAATTACCATATGACCCAACAATCCCACTACTGGGCATATACCCAGAGAAAACCATAATTCAAAAAGACACATGCACCCCAATGTTCATTGCAGCACTATTTACAATAGCCAGGTCATAGAAGCAAACTAAATGCCCATCGACAGACAAATGGATAAAGAAGGTGTGGTATATATACAATGGAATATTACTCAGCCATAATAAGGAATGAAATTGGGTCATTTGTAGAGACGTGGATGAATCTAGAGACTGTCATACACAGTGAAATAAGTCAGAAAGAGAAAAACAAATATCATATATTAACACATATATGTGGAACCTAGAAAATGGTACAGATGAACCGGTTTGCAGAGCAGAAATTGAGACACATAAGTAGAGAACAAACGTATGGACACCAAGGGGGGAACGCGGCGGGGGTTGGGGGTGGTAGTGTGATGAATTGGGAGATTGGGATTGACATGTATACACTGATGTGTATAAAATGGATGACGAATAAGAACCTGCTGTATAAAAAAATAAATAAAATTAAATTAAAAAAAGTGTTATCACCTCACTCACACCTGTTAGGATGGCTATTCACAAAAAGGTAAGAAGTAATAAATGCTGGTGGGGATGTGGAGAAAAAGGAACCCTTGTACACTGTTGTTCAGAATGTAAACCGTTACAGCCCCTATGAAACAGTATAGAGGTTCCTCAAGAAATTAAAAACAGAGTTCCGGGAAGATGGCAGAAGAGTAAGACGCGGAGATCACCTTCCTCTCCACAGATACACCAGAAATACATCTACGCGTGGAACAACTCCTACGGAGCACCTACTGAACGCTGGCAGAAGACCTCAGACCTCCCAAAAGGCAAGGAACCCCCCACGTACCTGGTTAGGGCAAAAGAAAAAACTAAACAGAGACAAAAGAATAGGGACGGGTCCTGCACCAGCGGGAGAGAGCTGTGAAGGAGGAAAAGTGTCCACACACTAGGAGCCCCTTCGCGGGTGGAGACTTCGGGAGGCGGAGTGGGGGAGCTTGGGAGCCGCGGAGGAGAGCACAGCAACAGGGGTGCGGAGAGCAAAGCGGAGAGATTCCAGCGCAGAGGATCGGGCCGACCGGCACTCACCAGCCGAGAGGCTTGTCTGCTCGCCCGCCGGGGCGGGCGGGACTGGGATTTGAGGCTCCGGCTTTTGTCGGAGCGCCGGGAGAGGACTGAGGTTGGCGGCGTGAACACAGCCTGCAGGGCGTTGGTGCGCCGCGGCTGGCCGGGAGAGAGTCTGGGGAGGGGTCTGGACCTGCCGAAGAGGCAAGAGACTTTTACGTCCCTCTTTGTTTCCTGGTGCACGAGGAGGGGGGATTGGGAACGCTGCTTGGGAGAGCTCCGGAGACGGGCGCGAGCCGCGGCTAAGAGTGCGGAGCCCAGAGACAGACATGGGACGCTAAGGCCGCTGCTGCTGCCGCCACGAGGCCTGTGTGCGAGCGCAGGTCACTAGCCACACGCCCTTCCGGGGAGCCTGTGCAGCCCGCCGCTGCCGGGGTCCCGGGATCCGGGGACGGCTCCCCCGGGAGAGCGCACGGCGCACCTCAGGCTGCAGCATCACGCCGGCCTCTGCCGCTGCAGGCCCGCCCTGCACTCCGTGACCCTCCCTACCCCCCGGCCTGGGTGAGCCAGAGCCTCCGAATCAGCGGCTCCTTTAACCCCGTCCTGTCTGAGCAAAGAACAGACGCCCTCCGGCGACCTACACGCACAGGCGGGGCCAAATCCAAAGCTGAGCCCCTGGGAGCTGTGAGAACAAAGAAGAGAAAGGGAAATCTCTTCCAGCAGCCTCAGAAGCAGCGAATTAAAGCTCCACAATCAACTTGATATACCCTGCATCTGTGGAATACCTGAATAGACAACGAATCATCCCAAATTAAGGAGCCCTGTGGATGAAAGGCTCTTGGTGCTGCAGCCAGGACTCAGTGCTGTGCCTCTGAGGTGGGAGAGCCAACTTCAGGACACTGGTCCACAAGAGGTCTCCCAGCTGCACATAATATCAAACAGCAAAAATCTCCGAGAGATCTCCATCTCAACGCCAGCACCCAGCTTCACTCAACGACCAGCAAGTTACAGTGCTGGACATCCTATGCCAAACAACTAGCAAGACAGGAACACAACCCCACCCATTAGCAGAGAGGCTGCCCAAAATCATAATAAGTCTACAGACACCCCAAAACACACCACCAGACGTGGACCTGCCCACCAGAAAGACAAGATCCAGCCTCATACACCAGAACACAGGCACTAGTACCCTCCACCAGGAAGCCTACACAACCCACTGAACCAACCTTAGCCACTGGGGACAGACTTAAAAAACAACAGGAACTATGAACCTTCAGCCTGCAAAAAAAAAAAAGGAGACCCCAAACACAGTAAGATAAGCAAAATGAAAAGACAGAAAAACACACAGCAGATGAAGGAGCAAGATAAAAACCCACCAGACCTAACAAATGAAGAGGAAATAGGCAGTCTACCTGAAAAAGAATTCAGAATAATGATAGTAAGGTTGATCCAAAATCTTGGAGATAGAATGGACAATAGAATGGACAAATTGCAAGAAACAGTTAACAAGGACCTAGAAGAACTAAAGATGAAACAAGCAACGATGAACAACACAATAAATGAAACTAAAAGTACTCTAGATGGGATCAATAGCAGAATAACTGAGGCAGAAGAACGGATAAGTGACCTGGAAGATAAAATAGTGGAAATAACTACTGCAGAGCAGAATAAAGAAAAAAGAATGAAAAGAACTGAGGACAGTCTCAGAAACCTCTGGGACAATATTAAACGCACCAACATTCGAATTATAGGGGTTCCAGAAGAAGAAGAGAAAAAGAAAGGGACTGAGAAAATATTTGAAGAGATTATAGTTGAAAACTTCCCTAATATGGGAAAGGAAATAGTTAATCAAGTCCAGGAAGCACAGAGAGTCCCATACAGGATAAATCCAAGGAGAAATACGCCAAGACACATATTAATCAAACTGTCAAAAATTAAATACAAAGAAAACATATTAAAAGCAGCAAGGGAAAAACAACAAATAACACACAAGGGAATCCCCATAAGGTTAACAGCTGATCTTTCAGCAGAAACTCTGCAAGCCAGAAGGGAGTGGCAGGACATATTGAAAGTGTTGAAGGAGAAAAACCTGCAACCAAGATTACTCTACCCAGCAAGGATCTCATTCAGATTTGATGGAGAAATTAAAACCTTTACAGACAAGCAAAAGCTGAGAGAGTTCAGCACCACCAAACCAGCTCTACAACAACTGCTAAAGGAACTTCTCTAGGCAAGAAACACAAAAGAAGGAAAGGACCTACAATAACAAACCCAAAACAATGAAGAAAATGGGAATAGGAACACACATATCGATAATTACCTTAAATGTAAATGGACTAAATGCTCCCACCAAAAGACACAGATTGGCTGAATGGATACAAAAACAAGACCCATATATTTGCTGTCTACAAGAGACCCACTTCAGACCTAGAGACACATACAGACTAAAAGTAAGGGGATGGAAAAAGGTATTTCATGCAAGTGGAAACCAAAAGAAAGCTGGAGTAGCAATTCTCATATCAGACAAAATAGACTTTAAAACAAAGACTATTAGAAGAGACAAAGAAGGACACTACATAATGATCAAGGGATCAATCCAAGAGGAAGATATAACAATTGTAAATATTTATGCACCCAACATAGGTGCACCTCAATACATAAGGCAAATACTGACAACCATAAAAGGGGAAATCGACAGTAATACATTCATAGTAGGGGACTTTAACACCCCACTTTCACCAATGGACAGATCATCCAAAATGAAAATAAATAAGGAAACACAAGCTTTAAATGATACATTAAACGAGATGGAGTTAATTGATATTTATAGGACATTCCATCCAAAAACAACAGAATACACATTTTTCTCAAGTGCTCATGGAACATTCTCCAGGATAGATCATATCTTGGGTCACAAATCAAGCCTTGGTAAATTTAAGAAAATTGAAATTGTATCAAGTATCTTTTCTGACCACAACGCCATGAGACTAGATATCAATTACAGGAAAAGATCTGTAAAAAATACAAACACATGGAGGCTAAACAATACACTACTTAATAATGAAGATATCACTGAAGAAATCAAAGAGGAAATCAAAAAATACCTAGAAACAAATGACAATGGAGACACAACGACCCAAAACCTGTGGGATGCAGCAAAAGCAGTTCTAAGGGGGAAGTTTATAGCAATACAAGCCCACCTTAAGAAGCAGGAAGCATCTCGAATAAACAACCTAACCTTGCACCTCAAGCAATTAGAGAAAGAAGAACAAAAAAACTCCAAAGCTAGCAGAAGGAAAGAAATCATAAAAATCAGATCAGAAATAAATGACAAAGAAATGAAGGAAACAATAGCAAAGATCAATAAAACTAAAAGCTGGTTCTTTGAGAAGATAAACAAAATAGATAAACCACTAGCCAGACTCATCAAGAAAAAAAGGGAGAAGACCCAAATCAATAGAATTAGAAATGAAAAAGGAGAGGTAACAACTGACACTGCAGAAATAAAAGAGATCATGAGAGATTACTACAAGCAACTCTATGCCAATAAAATGGACAATCTGGAAGAAATGGACAAATTCTTAGAGAGGCACAACCTGCCAAGACTGAATCAGGAAGAAATAGAAAATATGAACAGACCAATCACAAGCACTGAAATTGAAACTGTGATTAAAAATCTTCCAACAAAGGAAAGCCCAGGACCAGATGGCTTCACAGGTGAATTCTATCAAACATTTAGAGAAGAGCTAACACCTATCCTTCTCAAACTCGTCCAAAATATAGCAGAGGGAGGAACACTCCCAAACTCCTTCTACGAGGCCACCATCACCTTGATACCAAAACCAGACAAGGATGTCACAAAGAAAGAAAACTACAGGCCAATATCACTGATGAACATAGATGCAAAAATCCTCAACAAAATACTAGCAAACAGAATCCAACAGCACATTAAAAAGATCATACACCATGATCAAGTGGGGTTTATTCCAGGAATGCAAGGATTCTTCAATATACGCAAATCTAACAATGTGATAAACTATATTAACAAACTGAAGGAGAAAATCCATATGATCATCTCAATAGATGCAGAGAAAGCTTTTGACAAAATTCAACACCCATTTATGATAAAAACCCTGCAGAAAGTAGGCATAGAGGGAACTTTCCTCAACATAATAAAGGCCATATATGACAAGCCCACAGCAAACATCATCCTCAATGGTGAAAAACTGAAAGCATTTCCACTAAGATCAGGAACAAGACAAGGTTGCCCACTCTCACCACTCTTATTCAACATAGTTTTGGAAGTTTTAGCCACAGCAATCAGAGAAGAAAAGGAAATAAAAGGAATCCAAATCGGAAAAGAAGAAGTAAAGCTGTCACTGTTTGCAGATGACATGATCCTATACATAGAGAACCCTAAAGATGCTACCAGAAAACTACTAGAGCTAATCAATGAATTTGGTAAAGTGGCAGGATACAAAATTAATGCACAGAAATCTCTGGCATTCCTATATACTAATGATGAAAAATCTGAAAGTGAAATCAAAAAAACACTCCCATTTACCATTGCAACAAAAAGAATAAAATATCTAGGAATAAACCTACCTAAGGAGACAAAAGATCTGTATGCAGAAAATTATAAGACACTGATGAAAGAAATTAAAGATGATACAAATAGATGGAGAGATATACCATGTTCTTGGATTGGAAGAATCAACATTGTGAAAATGACTCTACTACCGAAAGCAATCTATAGATTCAATGCAATCCCTATCAAACTACCACTGGCATTTTTCACAGAACTAGAACAAAAAATTTTGCAATTTGTATGGAAACACAAAAGACCCCGAATAGCCAAAGCAATCTTGAGAACGAAAGAAGGAACTGGAGGAATCAGACTCCCAGACTTCAGACTATACTACAAAGCTACAGTTATCAAGACGGTATGGTACTGGCACAAAAACAGAAAGATAGATCAATGGAACAGGATAGAAAGCCCAGAGATAAACCCAGGCACATATGGTCACCTTATCTTTGACAAAGGAGGCAGAAATGTACAGTGGAGAAAGGACAGCCTATTCAATAAGTGGTGCTGGGAAAACTGGACAGCTACATGTAAAAGTATGAAATTAGATCACTCCCTAACACCGTACACAAAAATAAGCTCAAAATGGATTAAAGACCTAAATGTAAGGCCAGAAACTATCAAACTCTTAGAGGAAAACATAGGCAGAACACTCTATGACATAAATCACAGCAAGGTCCTTTTTGACCCACCTCCTAGAGAAATGGAAATAAAAACAAGAGTAAACAAATGGGACCTAATGAAACTTAAAAGCTTTTGTGCAGCAAAGGAAACCATAAAGAAGACCAAAAGACAACCCTCAGAATGGGAGAAAATATTTGCAAATGAAGCAACTGACAAAGGATTGATCTCCAAAATTTATAAGCAGCTCATGCAGCTTAATAACAAAAAACCAAACAACCCAATCCAAAAATGGGCAGAAGACCTAAATAGACATTTCTCCAAAGAAGATATACAGAGTGCCAACAAACACATGAAAGAATGCTCAACATCACTAATCATGAGAGAAATGCAAATCAAAACTACAATGAGATATCATCTCACACCAGTCAGAATGGCCATCATCAAAAAATCTAGAAACAATAAATGCTGGAGAGGGTGTGGAGAAAAGGGAACCCTCTTACACTGTTGGTGGGAATGTAAATTGATACAGCCACTGTGGAGAACAGTATGGAGGTTCCTTAAAAAGCTACAAATAGAACTACCATATGACCCAGCAATCCCACTACTGGGCATATACCCTGAGAAAACCATAATTCAAAAAGAGTCATGTACCAAAATGTTCATTGCAGCTCTATTTACAATAGCCCAGAGATGGAAACAACCTAAGTGTCCATCATCGGATGAATGGATAAAGAAGATGTGGCACATATATACAATGGAATATTACTCAGCCATAAAAAGAGACGAAATTGAGCTATTTGTAATGAGGTGGATAGACCTAGAGTCTGTCATACAGAGTGAAGTAAGTCAGAAAGAGAGAGACAAATACCGTATGCTAACACATATATATGGAATTTAAAAAAAAAAAATGTCATGAAAAACCTAGGGGTGAAACAGGAATAAAGACACAGACTTACTAGAGAATGGACTTGAGGCTATGGGGAGGGGGAAGGGTAAACGGTGACAAAGCGATAAAGAGGCATGGACATATATACACTACCAAACGTAAGGTAGATAGCTAGTGGGAAGCAGCCGCATAGCACAGGGAGATCAGCTCGGTGCTTTGTGACCGCCTGGAGGGGTGGGATAGGGAGGGTGGGAGGGAGGGAGACGCAAGCGGGAAGAGATATGGGAATATATGTATATATATAACTGATTCATTTTGTTGTGAAGCTGAAACTAACATACCATTGTAAAGCAATTATACTCCAATAAAGATGTTAAAAAAAAAAAAAAGAAATTAAAAACAGAAATACCCTAAGATTCAGCAATCCCACTTCCTGCTAGAGATATCCAAAGGAAATGAAACCATTATCTCAAAGAGTTATCTATAATCCCGTCTTCACTGCAGCATTATTCACAATAACAGGGCTATGGAAACAACCTAAGCATCTGTCAGTAGATGAATAGATCAAGAAAATTTATGCGTGCACACACACACATATTGTTCAGCCTTAAAAAGGAAATAAATTCTGTCATTTGCAACAACATGGGTGAAACTGGAGGGCATTATGATAAGTGACACTAAGTCATATAGAGAAAGACAAATACTGTATGGAATCACATATGTGGAACCTAAAAAAATAAAAAAGAGAGAGAGTATTAATTCATAGAAACAAGAGAGTTGCCAGGTATTGGGGAGTGGGGGAAATAGGCAGAGGTTGGTATAAGTGTACATACTTTCAGTTATAAGATGAATAAGATCTGAAAGTCTAATGTGTAACATGATAACTATAGTTGATAACACTGAACTCTATAACTGAAATTTGCTAGAAGAAGTGGAACTTAAATGTTCTCACCAGAAAAAAAAAAAAAAAGGTAAATATGTGAGGTGATAGATGTGTTAATTAACTTGATGGGGGGGAATCCTTTCACAAAGTATACATATATCCACGTTGTATAATTTAAAATGCTTTACATTTTTATTCATCAATTATACCTCAGTAAGTCTGAAACAAAATTTTAAAAGCAAATAAAATAGAAAAGAAAGTGGATCAAAATACTAGACGAACAACATAGAGTTTTAAAAATAAAAATACATGAAGTACTGTGGAATGATGGGACTACATAAATGTTAATTCAATTAGGTAACTGAGTAGTGAATAATTGTGGTTTTTACTTCATTTATGGTGTTGGACTTCAGAAGTTTTAATTTATTGGTTAATTCTAAAGCATAATGTGTGTGAGAGTGTTTGGAACAGTTATTACAGATGCAAAAAGATGTCTATTTCAACACTTGTTTGTTTTTTTGGTGGGGGGTGTACGCGGGCCTCTCAATGTTGTGGCCTCTCCCGTTGCGGAGTACAGACTCCGGACGCGCAGGCTCAGCGGCCATGGCTCACGGGCCTAGCCGCTCCGCGGCATGTGGGATATTCCCGGAACGGGGCACGAACCCGTGTCCCCTGCATCGGCAGGTGGACTCTCAACCACTGCGCCACCAGGGAAGCCCCTCAACACTTGTGTTTAGAAGAATTTTAAGGTCAAGACCTCAGCACATACATCTTTGTACTCAACTGTGGATACTTCAGTCAAATATTGGTTTGGCCAAAAAGTTTGTTTGGGTTTTCCATAATTGCTTACAAAAAACCCAAAAGAACTTTATGGCCAACCCAATATTTAGCATTCTAACAAAGTGCTGTACTTTTGTGGGAAGAACGCTAATGTATTTATTTACATACTCTTTCTATATTTTGTCCTAATTTCTTTCCTACAGCCGCTTTCAAAATGCCTACCATATTACAAATATTCCTGATAAAAAGAGAAAAATACCAACTGAAAGCTTCTTTAGTTTAGACAATTTGATCCAATTGAATCCAATGCCAAAAAAAACCACACGAAAAACCCCAAACAAAACCATAGTAATTGCTTAAATTGCAGTAAAACCATCAGTGTTTTCACAAAACAAACCAAAGTAAAACAGTAAACTGCCTTCTTCTTTTAGTAAAATCATCCATGTTCTCCCAGTCGAAAATGTAACTATCGTCACAATGAAGAAATAATGAAGAACCATAAAAATAAACTATCCCTTATATTTAACATTTTTGTTGCTAGTAATCAAATGTCACAGAGATTATTTCATACTGCAGCCTAAAGTAATTCTGAAATTCCAAGAGCATTTATTTATTATTGCCCAGTAGCAAGTCATTTGAATGACTATGCATCAAATTTTGTCCACACGATGAGATAATTGCTACTGTCAGTTTGATTGTTTTTCTTGCATGTGGTATTAGTAAGTGCTGTTGAAACTCTGGTGCTAGAGACTAAATGTCCCCCTGCTGCCAAAACTTACATGTTGAAACCTAATCTCCAATGTTAGGGTATTTGAAGGTGAGGACTTTGATAGGTGATTAGGTCATGAAGGCAGAGCGCTCCTCAGTGTGATTGTGCCCTTATAAAAGAGGACCCAGAGAGATCCCTGACCCCATCTGCTATATGAGGACACAGTAAAAAGATGGCCACCTATGAACTGGAAAGCGGGTTGTTAGCAGACACCGAATCTGCTGGCACCATGATCTCTGAATTCCAGACTCTAGAACTGCGAGGAATACATTTATGTTGTTTATAAACCACCCAGTCTATCCTTTTTTCTTTTTTTTTTTTATAGTAGCCTGAATGCACTGACACCACATAGACCTGCATAGCTCTCTACTGCCTGTGGTATGTCTTTGCCAATGTCTGCAAAGATACCCCATCTGCTGACATGTTTCAGTAGATGTGTCTTGATGTAGAGCAATTTTTCTGCTCCCATTATAATTCATGCCACACCTAACAATGTTAACACAGGCTCTGTGTTAGGTATTTTGGGAAATCCAAGATGAGTAGTAAACAATCTCTGCAATCAAGGAACCTAAAATGATTGTGAGTGTGTATGAGTGTGTGTGTGTGTGTGTGTGTGAGTGTAATGGAGGAGGGCAAGGAGGAGTGCAAGGCAGAAATAAGAGCAGTAAGAAGATACCGGATTGGCCAAACAGTTCCTTTGGTTTTTAAGTAAAAATAAAAGACACATTTTTCATTTTCACCAAGAAATTTATTGAAAATGCATTCATCATTTTGTTCCACTACCTTCTGACATTTTTCAGGCAATTTCATAATTCTATATTCCCAAAACATTTTTTTCTTTTTGAGCAAAGAACTGTTCCAGGTGCCTTTTATAGTCTTCTAGGGAATTGAAATTTTTTCCATTAACAGAATTTTGTAAAGACTGAAATATCAATAAATGTAAATCTGAAGGGGCAATGCCTGGTGAATACAGAAAATGAATCAGAACTTCCCAGTCAATCTGTAACAGTTTTTGCCTGGTGATCAAAGAAACATGCACAGTCTTACATTAACCTGATGGAAGATTATGCGGTTCTGTTGACTAATTCTGGATGCTTTTTGTCAAGTGCTGCTTTCAGTTGGCCTAATTGGGAGCAGTACTTGTTGGAATTAATTGTTTCATTTTCCAGAAGGAGCTCATAATAGAGGACTCCCTTCCAATCTCACCATATACACAACATCACCTTCTTTGGATGAACACCGGCCTTTTGGTGTGGTTGGTGGTGGTTCATTTCACTTGCCCCGCGATCTCTCCCATTCCACATTATTGTACAGTAACCATTTTTCATTGCCCATCACAATTCGTTTCAAAAACATAACGTTTTCATTACATTTAAGTAAAGAATCAGAGAATCACATGCGGAAGTATGGTCAATAAGGTTTTTTTTCTCTTAATTATGTGGAACCCAAATATCAAAGTGATTAACATAACCAAGCTGGTGTAAATGATTTTCAACACTTGAGCTGGATATTTTGAGTATGTCAGCTATTTGGATATTTTGAGTATAGCATCTCCCGTGTGGTATAATGTTGACTGTTCTCAATTAATGTCTCGATTTCATCACCATCATCTTCAACTGGTCTACCCGACCATGGAGCATTGTCCAGTGAGAAATCTCCAGAAAGAAACTTTGCAAACCACTTTTGACACATTCGATCAGTCACAGCTCCTGCTACATACACGGCACAGATCTTTTTTTGCATTTCAGTTGTGTTTTTATCTTTCTTGAAATAATAAAGCATAATATGCCAAAATGTTGCTTTTTTTCTTCCATCTTAAATATTAAAATAGCTATACAAAAATTTTCCAATTTTGAATAAGTTTTTTTTTTTAATGCAAACTGATATGACAGCTGTGACAATACAATCTAACAAAATGGTTTCGAATGAAGTTAAAGACAACTAAGTGCTACTAGAGCCATCTTAGGGAAAAAAACGAACAAAGGTTTTGGCCAACCCAATATTTTTTTGTTTTTGTTTTTGATAACTTTCATGTAAAGGGTGAAAGATTATTCTGAATGGTCAATTTTTCTAAGTCCTTTTTATACTATGGCCATCAATCTCTAACAATATTGCCTTGTTGCTATATTTAGTATATTCCCTTCTTTCATTAGCCCATGGGGTCGGTTGGTATTTAGATTTTCATTATTAACAGGGGAAGGTACAAGAGCAAATTTGAGAAGTTGTAAGTCCCTGGTTGTAAGAGCGTTTGCTCAAGGCAAATATCACATATAGCAGTCTTGTACCAAGGTGGCATTTTGAAAGAGTAAACTGTTGAAAAATTTTATACAATAATATATCTTCAACAAAGTAGCTCGTTAAAACATATGCACCAATGAGCTGAGAGCAATAATAATATATGAACATAAAAAACAGCTACCTTTTCTATAAATCTAGTACGCATATTATTTATTAAATATTAAAATAAAGAAAATATTTATTTAAAATATAGTAACACAAAGTAGAGTTTGCATGTGTGTGTGCATGTGTGTGTATTTAAAATAAAAAGAAGAAATATAGATGAATGAAACAGGATAGAAAGCCCAGAGATAAACCCATGCACATATGGTCACCTTATTTTTGATAAAGGAGGCAAGAATATACAATGGAGATAAGACAGTCTCTTCAATAAGTGGTGCTAGGAAAACTGGACAGCTACATGTAAAAGAAGGAAATTAGAACACTCCCTAACACCATACACAAAAATAAATTCAAAATGGATTAAAGACCTAAATGTAAGGCCAGACACTATAAACTCTTAGAGGAAAACATAGGCAGAACACTATATGACATAAATCACAGCAAGATCCTTTTTGACACACCTCCTAGAGAAATGTGAATAAAACCAAAAATAAAAAAAATGGGACCTAATGAAACTTAAAAGCTTTTGCATACCAAAGGAAACCATAAATAAGATGAAAAGACAACCCTCAAAATGGGAGAAAATATTTGCAAATGAAGGAACTGACAAAGGAATAATCTCCAAAATTTACAAGCAGCTTATGCAGCTCAATACCAAAAAAACAAACAACCCAATCCAAACATGGGCAAAGACCGAAATAGACATTTCTCCAAAGAAGATATACAGATTGCCAACAAATACATGAAAGAATGCTCAACATCACTAATTATTAGAGAAATGAAAATCAAAACTACAATGAGGTATCACCTCACACCAGTCAGAATGGCCATCATCAAAAAAATCTACAAACCATACATGCTGGAGAGGATGTGGAGAAAAGGGAACCCTCTTGCACTGTTGGTGGGAATGTAAATTGATACAGCCACTATGGAGAACTGTATAGAGGTTCCTCAAAAAAACTATGAATAGAACTACCATACGACCCAGCAATCCCACTATTGGGCATATACCCTGACAAAACCATAATTCAAAGAGTCATGTACCACAATGTTCACTGCATCTCTATTTACAATAGCCAGGACATGGAAGCAACCTAAGTGTCCATCAACAGATGAATGGATAAAGAAGATGTGTCATATATATACAGTGGAATATTATTCAGCCATTAAAAAGAAATGAAATTGAATTATTTGTAGTGAGGTGGATAGACCTAGAGCCTGTCACACAGAGTGAAGTTAGAAAGAGAAAAACAAATACTGTATGCTAACACATATATATGGAATCTAAAAAAAAAAAAAAATGTTCTGAAGAACCTAGGGGCAGGACAGGAATAAAGATGCAGACGTAGAGAATGGACTTGAGGACACGGGGAGGGGGAAGGGTAAGCTGGGACGAAGTCAGAGAGTGGCATGGATTTATATATACTACAAATGCAAAATAGATAGCTAGTGGGAAGCAGCCTCATCGCACAGGGAGATCAGCTTGCACAGCATAGGGAGATCAGCTCAGTGTTTTGTAACCACCTAGAGGGGTGGGATAGGGAGGGTGGGAGGGAGATGCAAGAGGAAGGAGATATGGGGATATATGTATATGTATAGCTGATACACTTCATTATAAAGCAGAAACTAACACACAATTGTAAAGCAATTATATGCCAATAAAGGTGTTAAAAAATAAATAATTAAAATAAAATAAAAAGAAGAGTTCCCAGGGAACAGTGTTGTTAGCCCATACTAACATATATCTGAGAATGAGATTTTACATTATAAAATTTTTCAGGACAAATCAGAATTTGATAGTCATAGGATAGAACCATGTTTGGATATCTAAGACAACATTTTTTTTCACCTTCTGTAACACACTTGTTCAAATACAATGTTATCCAATATCAATGTATACTCATAAAATTTCCAGGAGCATCTTGGAAAAGAAGAATTTTCTTTCTATTTTTTATTTTACAAGGGTTCACTTAATTATTCTTTATAGTGTTACTGTGACTCCACTAATGGAACAGCAAAGTGTGTGAGAGAAAATGTAGGAAAAGGAAAGAGAATCACATTTCTCATAGAATGCATTTTTAACTATCTCAGTTTGATGCCATACAGATGAGAAGGGTGGACAAGTAATCAACAACTCCTCCCTTCTTTATGCAGACGAAATGAGGGTTGGAAGTGTATTCAATGCCTGTAATTGTACTATCATCACTGTTAGTTCTCTCAAATTTATTACATCCATTTTTACCATCAGGCGAATTTATACATAAGTGTGAAAATAGCACATGTAAAACAAACTGTGAGAAAAAACTTCTTTTAACAGTCTTTAAAAGATATTAACATGATTGTTCAAATCCATTATCTGAATTATTATCAACTGGTCAAGTTTATATTCTGATCTCTGTTGACACTTGTCACTATACCACCATGAAGCTGCCATGAATGAAAAATCCTACCTCAAACTGGAGAAAAAAAAAATGCCCTTCAAATAAGTCCAGTGGAGAGAAAATTAACGAGCATGAGAGTGAGAAAGAAAAGGCCACAAATAAGCAATACAGTAGGAGACAGCAAATGGCTGAAGCAATAAATCTTTGAATTGTGAATTTAAGTTTGCAGCTTAAATTCACAAAATTTTAGGAATTTTCATCTGATAAAATTATATGGAGTACTTAGTACTGCATACGATGTCCAATTACAGTGTATTCTCTGTTACTTAATAAATTTATTGCTTATAACTGTGTCATGAGTATTTCTTCAGAACCAAAATTTCAAGGTAAAGAGATACGGCACACTGAGATTATTTATAAGTTACTGAATTGCAAAACTGATATACTTTGTACTTAAGGGGAAGAAATTATAAGAATTATTTTTTAAAGCTTTTCATAATTCATTTTTGGAGGACTATTTTAGCTGTTGAACATGTTATGACTATATGGATACATTTTTTTATTGAAGAGAATATGACAATTGATTTTAACTTTTAGAATCTAAATATTGAAGGAAAATTGGAAGCGAAAACACCATTTACTTCCAATGCTTAATTCAATCCTATGACCTAAATAGAATAGGCTGGGATGTTCCTTATCTGGTTAAATATTTTAAAAAATGAGGTATCCTGTGTTTATTAAACTAATCAGAACTTATAAACTTAAATATATAGGCTGAATTCATCCTCCTTTAAAATACTTTCAAATATGAGATTACACGGCTCTCTGTTAAATGAACATATTTTCTGTGTTTTACTATGTTTCTGACTTTCGGCTATTTAATATTTTAAAATAAATTTATTGAAAAGATAGTTTTAGTGCCAAAAGTTAGTCTCTAGCACATGGATCACACTTAAGAGAAAAGCAAAAATGAACATGTAGATGAGTAAACAGTTTGCCAAATAAAATGCCTAAATGGAGACTAATTTTACCCATTAGAAGAACGTTATTTAAAATAAATTCCCTTCAACTGTTTTTTTGGGTTTTTTTTTTTATACGTTCTTGACCATTAACCATGCCATATGCAATACTGTTTTTAAACTTGGGCAAGATAGGCCCCTTCCCTGATCCCTTCGTCTGACCATTCTGTAGCCCACCTCTTGCCCAGGGATGTGCCTGCTCACTTCACCTATGAGATCCTAGACTAATTTCTAGCCCACAATGTGGTAAGAACTGAAATTGGGAGTAAATCTTTCAAACTTCTAGAGTAATTTGAAAGAGTAATTCTGTCTGGTGAATTTCATAATAAAAAAACTTGGAATGTATTTATATGTGCTTTTATTTCATTTTCCTAGAAATTTTTTTTCCCTTTGTAAAAGTATTTCAAGATGAATTAAAAATAAAAACAAATCTTCTATTTTATAGTTTGTTTAAAAAGTACTGTTCCACAACTCATTGGTACCTAGTACCCTGGAATTTCCTGCTACCTGAACCTTCATAGGCCTCTTTTCCAGGTCCACATTCTCAGGGTCAGAACACATGACCCATATGTGCACTCTTAGACCCAGTGGGCAGTGTTTGCAGGGAGGTGTGGCAGCTTGGATGTGTAGCCTGGGAAGTCTACATGTATCGTGAAGGATGGAGCTGAGTTTGGGAATAGAGGGTGGCCAGGTGCAGGCTGGGCCTGGGACCACTTTTCTACACCTTCATGTCCCAACAAGAAAATCACACAAGTCCCAGAATTCTAAATTTAAACTTTTCCTTCTAGGTTGTTATGAAAGTGTATTTGTCAAGGTAGGAGGATGGAACATATTGTATTTAACAATATGTAGCTTAATTTATAACTTTTAATATTTAGATGTTTGATATGTGAGATTCTATCTGTATTCTCACTCTGAGCCTTGTAAATGTCCAGATGAGTGGGCCTGCTGTTGAGAAAGCTAAACTTATTAAAACATATGTTTCAGGTACACTCAAATTTATATCAGCTTCTTCGGTAGATACAAATCCAGTAGGTTCTCTTATCACAGACTCTTAGAGTTCAGAGGAACCTTTGACCTAACTTCAAGTTTGTAAAATCTCTGTTAGCTAGTCAGACAGCTTTTATTTGAACACCTCTAGGAGGTAGGTGCTACCTAGTTCTGTGTAGTCATGCTTACTCAAGGAAAAGAAAGTTATATTTTCAGAAATGTGTAATTGTGTTCTGAGGAAGAAAAGTACGTTTAAGAAACACATTTCTGGTTACAGACAGACAAATATAAAAAAAATCACAGATTTTTCAAAATTAATACAACTCCTCAGAGTGAAGGAATTATAAGAAGTAATGAAATAGAACTACTGTGTAAACTAGGGACAATATGATGACAGGAATGTGAGAAAAGGAAAAATGTAATTTTTTTTCTTCATTTATTCTACCAGCAGCAGAAGCTTAGTCTGTAAAATACAGCTATTTCCACTTGACTATTCATTCAGGTCATAAGACCTCTTTTCATTAACGTATTTGCTCTTTATCTGGTCTTATGTTGCCTACCTAACTTTGGGATCATCCTCAAAAAAAAAAAAATCAATTGTGAACCTATTTCTTTCATTTAATTATCCAATACTTCTCATGTCATCTGCTACTTGATCCAATTCATACAACACAGGATTACAAAAATCACTTAAAAAATTTATTCACCCTGTCTTCCAAAATAAAAGGAAATAGAGACATTATCTGCACTTGATAAGAATTTTGAAAAGCACAGAAAATCCACTAATAAAAATTTTACTAGATCTTTTTGAAGCAACTGAGGTCAAAATTCTTAAAAGAAGGTTTGCAGAAACTGAAGGACTGTGGCATGTTTACAAAGAGGTTCTTGTGATTAGCGAAGAGTTCATTTTTAAGAAAGTGTATGGCTATATTTAAAATATAAAGGGGTTTTCCTCTTAGTACTTAAAATTATATAGTAAATATCATTGCCTTAATTCTTCTTACTTTGAGTTTTGCAAAAACATAATATATATATGATTATGATGTCTGCATCTAAAATGTGTGTGTGTGTGTGTGTGCGCGCGCGCGCGCACGCGCACGCACTCATGTGCTCATCTCATAGTCTTCTGGTTATTTAAACATAATGTATTATCTTTCTTACTCTCTCTTAGCCATCCCACACTCTCACTAAGGGACCAATTTAGATCCAATGATTGAACAGTCTAAAAAGTAATGGTCACAGAATAAAGCTTTAATTTTTATTTCCACTGGAGGTGAAGTACTCAATGTGAACTTTGAATATGATAGTATAGGGAAATCCATTTGGAAACTTGGTATTCTTTTGAAAATAATAATTAATAACCATTCTGTGTTATTAATACAATAATTTATTCTATGAAGAAAATATCAACAGGTATATCAGAATTCATTATTGTCTACATAATTTTTTAACATTAGAATAGATTAAATTATATGGTTCAAACATAATATTATTTTTTTCTTTTAGCATGTGGGACTGTACAGATTACTGTTTAATCCCAATAAATGTACTCTTTTATGCTTACCATTTCTAATGGTTGGGTATTTAAGATAATAATTTTGATATTTTCCTTCTGTGTTTTATTAGATTACTGTAAATTTGTATGTCTATAACCTTTCTGCTTGTAGTTTTGTGATATTAATTATCTCATAGATTCTTTAAGGCAGTGGCTAAAGGAGTATACAGCATCCCTGATCTGGGATATTAGTTGTACAAGATGACATCTATTATTTCATTAGATTCTGAAATGCTAAGTTTTATTTAGTGGTAGATATAGTAAAAAAGATGGTTAAGAAATATTCTTCAGTCAACTGACTAGCTATCCTGCCTTTCCCTGTCCATGCTTTGAAGAATCTAAACCTGAAATCTAGTCCTCTATCTTAAGCAGAAAAAAGGAAAATATGTTCCATCACATACATGTTTTACAGTCTCATTTTTGAAGTACATATAATGTGATCTATCAAATAAACATGTAGAAAAATAGGTCTCAGAATGTGTGAGGATGACTTACAAAATTTGCTATATTATCATTAATGCCCAAGAAACTTCAACTTTTCTAAAATGTCAGATAAAGGAACAAATATATGTATTATTTGGGAAATAATAAATAATAAATTTAAGGAATAAACCAAATTTTGTGTTGTATCATGTGTCACATGCCTATAGGCCCAGGCAGGCAATGCAAGGGTTCTTAGATGCTCAAGTGAAAAACGAGACAAGGTTGAAGGGCCATGAGAACCTATGGGCTCTCTAAAGAGGGCAGAAGAGAGTTCCAGCAAATTTTGCCATGTGATAATCCAGTCCTACTGTTGCCAGTCTGTCGAAAGAAACAATAAATTCAGATTTTTTTATGTGTAATTTTCAATTATTTAAAACACTGTATAGTTGACCCTTGAAGAACATGGGTTTGAACTGCACAGGTCCACTTATACATGGATTTTTTTTCCAATAAATACTACAGTACTACACAATCCATGGTTGGTTGAACCCATGTATGTGGAACTATGGATATGGAGGGCTGACTATGGGATTTGGGCATGTGCAGATTGTGATATATGTGACAGTTCCTGGAAACAATACCCCGTGGATACCAAGGGATGACTGCACTTCCCAAACAACAACCAAAAAACATACTTACTGATCATATTAGTTCTGTGGCTGTCAATTTCTAATACAGTATTACAGTATAATGAAATCCAAACTATCAGGTACAAAACCACAAAGAAATCTAGGAGGAACTATATATAATTTCTGAAAGATATTAGTCTAGTGTGGTGAAATGTCTACCAGGTACATCATCCTGATAAAAATGCTGAGTATTTTTAGGGGGTTGGAGTTACAAATAATTTGAACAACATAAACAAATATGCAGAACATGTAAAGCAATGGCTCTTTGTCCATCATTATCTTAGGAAGCACAATTGTAGTAGTAATTGTAGTAGGCTCAGAGATAGTAGGAATTGTAGTAGGCTCAGAGATAAACAACAAAATTGTGGTTGATCAATGATATCCATGTAGTAGGTGGAGGAGAGAAGTTGAAGTTGAGGTCAAGAATGCATAAAGATAAGTAAGAAGAGAAGGGATTTTCTTTTTTTCCTGAAAAGATAACAACTAAGATGGAATAGTATTGGGTCCACAATGTACATATAAGGTAAATCTTTGGTGTTATTACAGGATTCTGCAATAACAGTACTATGAGAACTTCTTGTAAAATTAAAAAGAAAAGGAAAGGAAAGAGGAGGAGAGGTTTGGAGGCCAGTAGGGATTACAAGTGCAGCCCCTCAGGACTGTATATATTTGCAAACTTTAAAAGCTTCTGCCTGAGGGTCTGGCATCCAATCAGCCTGAAACTAGGTGATCACTGAATTCCTTTCTTTGGAACACTGACAAGTCTTGGCACATGCTGAACAGCAGGGGAAAATCAGGAATAAATAAGGCAGTATATACAACCAAAAAGATTTAAGAGACAACAAAGATCTAGGGCAGGGTTGAATGAGAAGGATCATCACCTACACAAAGTCACTACTTCAAGACTGATAGAGGTAGCAGTTTTGCCTAATATATAGAAACAGACACAGAGAATTAGGCAAAATGAGGTGACAAAATATGCTCCAAACAAAAGAAAAAACAAAACATCAGAAAAAAAAACCTTAATGATATGAAGATAAGTAATTTATCTGGTAAAGAATTCAAAATGATGGTCATAAAAGTGCTCACTGAACTCAGGAGAAGAATGGATGAACACAGTGAGAACTTCAACAAAGAGTTAAAAAAATATAAGAAAGAATCAATCACAGCTAAAGAATGAAATAACATGAGTAACATAAATTAAATGAAAAATACACTAAAGGGAATCAATAGCAGATAAGATGATACAGAAGAAGGATTAGCAATCTGGAAGACAGGGTAATGGAAATCACCCAATCAGAACAAAAAGGGGAAAAAAATTAAATATGGATAGCTTAAGGACAACATCAAGCACAAGAATATTTGCTTTATAGGGATCCCAGAAGTAGAAGAAAGAGAGAATGGGGAACAAATGTATTTGAAGAAATACTGGCTGAAAACCTCCCTATCCTAGAAAGGAAACAGACATCCAGATTCAGGAAGCACAGAGAGTCCCAAACAAGATGACTCCAAAGAGACCTACAAAGAGACACATTATAGGTAAAACGTCAAAAATTAAAGAGAGAGTACTAAAAGCAGTAAGAGGAAACCAACTAGTTAATATAATGGAAGCAATTTTTTCAGCAGAAACTTTGCAGACCAGAATGGAGCAGCATGATATATTCAAAGTGCTGAAACAAAATAAAACAAACAAACAAACAAAAATTTACAACCAAGAATACTGTATCCAGCAAGGTTATCATTCAGAATTGAAAGTGAGATAAAGAGTTTCCCAGACAAGCAAAATCTAAAGGAGTTCACCACCACTAAACTGGCCCTGCAAGAAATGTTAAAGGGACTTCTATAAGTTGAAATGAAATGGCACTAATTAATAAGAAAACACATGAAACTAAAATTCTCACTGGAAAAGGCAAATATATAGTAATGGTAGTGGATCAATCACTTATAAAACCTGTGTGAAGGTTAAATGACGAAAGTTCAAAAAAAAAACCTATACAATAATTAGAGAAGACACAAAATAAAAAGATGTAAAACATGATGTAAAAGACATAAAATGTGGAAGCAGGGAATAAAAATGTAGTATTTGTAGAATGCATTTGAACTTAAGTGACTATCAACATAAAATAAACTTTTCCATATATAAATGGTTATATATGAACCTTATGGTAACCACAAACCAAAAGCCTATAATAGATACAGAGAAAATAAAGACAAAAAAATCCAAACATGATACTAAAGAAAATCATTAAACAATCATCAAACAAACAAAAAAACCCAAGACCTATCTATATACTGCTTATAAGAGACTCACTTCAGATCTAAACACACACAGACCAAAAGTGAAGGAATGAAAAAAAATGTTTCATGCAAACAAAAATAAAAAGAAAGCTGGGGTAGCAGTACTTACATAAGATAAAATATACTTTAAAATAAAGACCGTAACAAAAGACAAAGAAGAGCGTCACATAATGTTAAAGGGATCAATCCAACAAGAGGATATAGCATCTGTAAATATCTATGCACCCAACGTAGGACCACCTAAATATATAAAGCAAACATTAATAGACATAATGGGAGGGGTCCAGAAATCTACATTTTAAAAAGTGCACCAGGTAATTGTGATGCAAAAGACCACATTTTTGAGAAACACCTCACTGATAAAGCCTCTATTGCAAATCAACAGTTATGAAAGGAATACTGAGAGAAAGCATATCATAACCTTTTGAGGTTCATCACAGAAAAAAATATATATACATGCCCTGGACATTTCTTCTTGCCACTACCAGAGGTAGATTATTGGAATGGATAGCCAAGGATTTGGCGGTCAGTTCCTAACATTTCCCTTTTCTCAATTTATGTTCATTCTTTTTGTTCACATTAAAAACCTTTTCAGTATATTAGCTCAACTCTGAGAGCTGTTCATTGCTAACTACTTCACATCAAACCACTGATAAACTCTCAACTACAGATCTTGATGACCAGGTCTTTATTATTGTCTCTGGGATCAATTTCATGATTTTTTTTCCAGTCTATTCTAAAACTCTGTGAGGGCAAAGGTATTTTCCAAAATAAGGCCAATCAGCCACTCTGCAATTTCACCCTAGGTCTCTTTTGCCAATGAGTTCCTTTCTGGAAATGGATTCTAAGTAACTGTGTTTGGATCAAGTACCTTAAGCACCACTGAAGAAAGACTAATAAATATACTATATGCAGGTTGATGATCATAACTAAGGTACTATGCTTCTTCTGTTGGTGATAGTAGGAAGAATCAATGAAAGAAAAAAAAAGTAAAATTTCATACAATTTTATAAAGACCTAATAGGCTAAGTCAAGAAAGAAACATTGAGAACTTACACTTGGAGCACTGTCCTTGGGTCTCCAACTTCGCTCCCGTCACCAATTGTCAAGGTGTCATAGCCAATTTCCAGATCGAATTCTTCAAAATTTATCTGGATAACCTAGCAATAAACAGAAACAAACATCTCAAATATATTTCATTATATAATAAAAGCAAACAAAAATGCACTGTGGACATACTATATATCTATAGATCTATAATTATCTGTATAAGAATTTCAAACTATGGCAGGAGATCATGTGAGACTATTCCTATCAATCATTATAATTATAACAATTTTTATTTACTCTATTGTATCTTCTGTAATAATTTTTCAATGAAATGGCATGGCTTCTGTTTATAGGACACTCTTATTTGAGGAATCTGAATGCAAATCTAATTTAAGAAGGCTTTATAAAAATGTATATGTACCTTAAGAGTGGTTACATTTGCATATATTTTTACAAGCTAGCACAGAAAAACACAGAGTATACTACTTCTATGAAATAGTAAAGCTTAAAAAATGTTAGAGCTAAATTTGAATCTAGATCACTAAATTTAAAGGCATCAGGTTTATTTTTGTGTATCCTTTGGTAACAGAATCCCTCATATATATTATATTTTGCTGGCAAAACTAGGAGCACAATTCTTTGGGAGACACATTATACCATAATAAAAAATTAATATTAATTCTTATCAAAATATACTCATGCATTCATTTATTGTTTATATATCTATGTAAAAATTCATATTTAATTAAATTGCAATTCTTAAATTAGAAACCCAATATAATATTAAAGAATAATAAATCAAGAATCCATATAAGAAAAAATTACATAAATATCATCCTATATATAATCATGGCTTGAGCAAAAAATAATTTATAATAAAGTATTATTCAACATGAGTTAAAGAAAATGAATGGCTGAGATTACCAATAGTACTAGAGAATAAATGAAAAAAAGCTTTAAAATTTTTTAAATTATTATTTAAAAACTAATTTTTATAATTGTTACTTTGGTATCATAAAAAGAAATTCTTAAGAAAATGAGGGATTTCATACCCTGACTCTTTTTAGCTTCGTAACAAAAAAACAAATTTTTGATTATGTCTATTTCTTGATTTTTAAAATCATTTTTTACTAGCATTAATTAAAGCCACTGTTTTGGTCAGGTTTAAATGCAGAATATATAAAAACACTGAATTTTACATGGCTACAATTTAAAAGTAAATGTTTCCCTGTTCTACACTGAGTTAAATATAAGTATTCTCAATTAATAATTGCCTGTTAATAGAGATTAAGTTGTTCCCATTTTTTTGCTATCAAAAGCAACATGGTTACAACCAATCTTAAATATTTTCTGGCTCAAATGTACAAGTACTAGCTTATATATGTACTTATGAGTGCAATTTCTGGATAATAACAAAGCAAAAATTATATTTCATAATATTATGCCATATGATTTGGAAATTATTTTACCAATTTAAATGCCTACAACTTGTGTACATTAGGTTTCATTATTTCTACCAATCTAGAGGGTGTAAAAAATGACTTTTCTTTTGCATTTTCTTCATTAGTAATTAAGTTCTTTTTTCATATGTTTGTCATTTATGTTCTTTTTCAGGCTTTCTGTTTTTTTTTTCTTGACTCAAAGTTATTTTAATTTTCATAGAAACATGTCAATGCTGAAAAAGTTTTCCAATTTATTGTCATATAATTATTCGCTTTCTTTTAGCCTATGTTGTCTGTACTCTTGTCCTATTTCTATTTCTAACATTATATGTCTTCTCTATTTTTGTTTACTATTTTTTATTGTGCTAACTATAATATATATTAAAAAATCAATTTTAGCTATTTTTAAGTGTACAATTCAGTGGCATTAATTATCAATATATTCACAATGCTATGCAACCATCACCATCTTTTTCCAAAAGTTTTCCAAACCAAAACCTTGTTACCATTAAGCCATAACAATAACTCCCCATTTTCCTCTTTCCCCCATCTCCTGGTAACTTCCAACATACTTTCTGTCTCTACAAATTTTCATATTCTAGATATTTTATATAAGTGGAAAAACATAATATTTGCCTTTTTGTGTCTGATTTACTTCACTAAGAAAAGTATTTGAGGTTCATCTACATTATAGCATGTATCAGAACTTCATTCCTTTTTATGGCTGAATAATAGTCCATTGTATGTATACACCTAATTTGGTGTAACCATCACTCTGTTGATGGACACTTAGGGTGTTTCTATCTTTTATCTATGGTGAATATTGCTATTATGATGGTGTAAAAGTACTTATTTGAATCCCTGTTTTCAGAGTGAAATTACTGGGTCATATATTTAACATTTTGAAGAACTGCCAAGCTGCTTTCCAGAGCTTCTGAACATTTTAAATTTCCACCAGCCATTCATAAGGGTTCCAATTTCTCCATATCCTCACCACATGTTATTTTCTGTTTTGTTTTTATCATACCCATTCTGGTAGGTGTAAAGTGGTATCTTACTGTGGATATGATTGTGTCTCTCTAATTAATGATATTGAGCATTTTTTCATGTACTTATTAACCATTTGTGTATCTTCTTTGGTAACTGTCTATTCAAGTCATTTACCCCTTTTTATTTATTTTTCTCTTTTACCCCTTTTTAAATTAAGTCATTTGTTTTATTGTTGTTGAGTTGTAACAGCTCTTTACATATTCTAGATATTAATCCCCTATCAGATATATTAGTTGCAAATATTTTCTCCCATTATGTGAATTGTCTTTCTGCTCTTGTGATAGTGTTCTTTGACACCACAAAGTTTTAATGTAATGAAGTTCAGTTTATCTATTTTTTATTGTTTCCTGTGCTTTTGGTGTCATATTTAAGAAACCATTGCAAAATCCCATATCATATAATTTTTTTTCTATGTTTTCTTCTATGAATTTTATAGTTTAATCTCTTAAATTTAGGTTTTTGATCCATTTTGATTTAACTGTTGTATACAGTGCAAGTAAAGATCAAATTTCATTCTTCTGCATGTGGCTATCCAATTTTACAAGCACCATTTATTGAAACAACTACAGGCAAACCTTGCCTTATTGCACTTTGTTTTATTGTGATTGGCAGATATTGTATTTTTTACAAATTGAAGTTTTGTGGCAAAACTGTGGTCAAGCAAGTCTATCAGCACCATTTTTTAAACAGCATTTGCATACTTTGTGGCTGTGTCATGTTTTGATACTACTCACAATATTTCAAACTTTTTCATTACTATTACATTTATTATGGTGATCTGTGCTCAGTGACTTTTGATGTTTCTTTGTAATGGTTTTGGGGGGCCACAATCCACACCCACATAAGACTGCACACTTAAATGATAAATGTTGTGTGTGTTCTAAGTGCTCCACTGACAGGCTGTTCCCCCATCTTTCTCTATCTCTTCGGGCCTCCCTATTACCTAAGACACAATAATATTGAAATTAGGGCAACTAATGACCCTACAGTGGCTTCTAAGTGTTCAAGTGTAAAGAGGAGTCCCACCTCCCGCACTTTAAATCAAAAGCTAGAAATGATTAAGCTTAGTGAGAAATGCATGCATTTCGAAAGTCGAGACAGGCCGAAAGGTAGGCGTGTTGAATCAGTTGCAAGTTGTAAATGCAAAGAAACTGTTCTTGAAGGAAATTAAAAGTGCTACTCTAGTGAACATATGAATGATAAAAAAGTGAAATAGCCTTACTGCTGATATGGAGGAAGTTTTAGTGGTCTAGAAGGAAGTTCAAACAAGTCACAACGTTCTCTTAAGCAAAAGCCTAATTAGTAAGGCCTTAACTCTCCTCAAATCTATGAAGGCTCAGAGAGGTAAGTAAGCTGCAAAGAAAAGTCTGAAGCTCGCAGAGATTGGTTCATGAGGTTTAAGGAAAAAAAGCCATCTCCATAACATAAAAGTACAAGGTGAACAGCAGAAGCTGCAGCAAGTTACCCAGAAGATCTTGCTAAGAAAAGTAATGAATGTGGCTACACTAATCAACAGATTTTCAGTGTAGACAAAACAGCCTATATTGGAAGAAGACACCATCTAGGACTTTCACAGCTACAGAGAAGTCAATGCCTGACTTCAAATCTTCAAAAGACAGGCTGACTCTCTTGTTAAGGGTATACGTAGTTGACTTGAAGCCAATGCTGATTTACTGTTCTGAAAACCTTAGGAATCTTAAGAATTATGCTAAATCTACTCTGCCTGTGCTCTATAAATGGAACAATAAAGCCTGGAAATAGCACATCTGTTTACAACATAGTTTATGGAATATTTTCAGCCCACTTTTGAGACCTACTGCTCAGGAAAGAAAAAGATTCCTTTAAAAATATGATTGTTTATCGACAATGCACCTGGTCACTCAAGAGCCCTGATGAACCTGTAAAACAAGATTAATGTTGTCATGTCTGCTAAACAACATCCATTCTGCAGCCCATGGATCAAGGAGTAATTCTGACTTTCAAGTCTTATTATTTAATTAACACATTCTGTAAGACTGTATCTGCCATAGATGGTGGTTCCTCTGATGGATCTGGGCAAAGTAAATTAAAACCTTTCTGTAAAGGATTCACCATTCTAGATGCCATTAAGAACATTTGGGATTCATGGGAAGAGCAAAATATCAACATTAATAGAAGTTTGGAAGAAGTTGATTCCAACCCTCATGGAGGACTTTGAGGGGTTCAAAACTTCAGTGGAGGAAGTCACCGCAGCTGTGGTGAAAATAGCAAAAGAATTATAATTAGAAGTGGAGCCTGAAGATGGGACTGAATTGCTGCAATTTCATGGTAAAACTTTTAACAGATGAGAGTTGCTTCTTGTGGATGAGCAAAGAATGTGATGGAATTTCCTCTTGGTGAAGATGCTGTGAAGATTGTTGAAATGACAGCAAAGGATTTAGAATATTATATAAACTTACTTGATAAAGCAGTAGTAGCATTTGAGAGAACTGACTCCTATTTTGAAAGTTCAACTGTGGATAAAATGCTATCAAAGCACAGTGCCTGCTACAGAGAAATCACTGGTGAAAGGGAAGAGTTAATCAATGTGGCAAACTTCATTAATGTTTTATTTTAAGAAATTGCTACAGGGACTCCCCTGGTGGTGCAGTGGTTAGGAATCTGCCTGCCAATGCAGGGGACACGGCTTCGATCCCTGGTCTGGGAGGATCCCACATGCTGCGGAGCAACTAAGCCCGTGCGCCACAACTACTGAGCCTACCTTCTGGAGCCCATGAGCCAGAGCTGCTGAGCCTGTGTGCTACAGCTACTGAAGCCCACACACCTGGAGCCTGTGCTCCCCAACAGGAGAGGCCACCACAATGAGAAGCCTGCACACCGCAGTGAAGAGTAGCCCCCGCTTGCCAGAACTACAGAAAGCCCGTGTGCAGCAACGAAGACCCAATGCAACCAAAAATAAATAAATAAAATTGATTCTTTAAGAAAAAAAAAAAAAAAGAAATTGCTATAGCCACCCCAACCATCAGCACCACCACCCTGATCATTCATCAGCCATCAATATCAAGGAAAGACTCCACCAGCTAAATGATTATGACTCACTGCAGGCTCAGATTATGGTTAGCATTTTTTAAATAGTTTTAATAGTTTTTAGTGTACAGATCTTTTACCTCCTTGGTTAAATTTATTCCTTAGTATTTTATTAGTTTTTAAAAAATTTATTGAAGTACAGTTGATTTACAATGTAGTGTTAATTTCTTCTGTACAGCAAAGTGACTCAGTTATACATATACATATTCTTTTTCATATTCTGTTCCATTATGGTTTATCACAGGATATTGAATATAGTTCCCTGTGCTATACAGTAGGATTTTGTTTATCCATCCTATATATACTAGTTTCCATCTGTTAATCTCAAACTCCCAATCCTTCCCTCCCCTACCTCCCATAAAGTATTTTTTAATTAAGATCTGTACACTGTCTTTTTAGGCACAATGTTGTTGCACACTTAATAGACTACAGTATACTGTAAACATAACTATTATACATACTACAAAAGAATTGTGAGACTCGCTTTATTGTGGTATTCGTTTTATTGTGGTGGTCTAGAACTGAACACACAATTATCTCCAAGGTATGCCTGTATTCTTTCACCATTGAATGTTTTTGGCACCTTTGTCAAAAATTAATTGCTCACAGACGGGTGGGTTTAGTTCTGTGCTCTCTTAGCTTTTGTTTATCTGGGAATATCTTGATTTATCTTTCATCCTTGAAGGAGAGTTTTGACAGACAGATATAGAATTCTTGGTTGACAGTTTTGTTTTCAATGTTTAAAGATATTGTCTCACTTGCTTCTCAGTTTCTTTTTCTTTTTTGAAATCAGCTGTTAATATTTTTTAGGATTTGTTGTACTTAAAGAGTCACTTTTCACCTGCTGCTTTCAAGATTCTCTTTGTTTTTACCTTTCAACCATTTGACTATAATATGTTTAGGTATGGATCACTTTAAGCTTATCTTACATGGATCACTTTAAGCTTATCTTACATAGAGTTTGTTGAGCTTCCTGGATGGGTAGATTCATGTCTCTCTCAAATTTGTGATCTTTCTGGTCATTATTCCTTCAAATATTCTTTCTGTACCATTATTTCTATCTTCTCCTCCTGAGAGTCATAAAATACATTTGTTGGTCCATTTGCTCATATTCCACAGGTCTCTAGGCTCCTTTCACTTTTTTCACCTTTTTTCTTTTCTTTTTCTGTTCTTCAGACTGAATAATTTCAATTGTCCTATCTTCAAGCTTACTAATTCTTTCTTCTGCTGATCAAACCTGCTCTCAAAACCTCTAGGTTTTTAAAATTTCAGTTATTATGGTTTAAAGCTCCAGAATTTCTATTTGGTTTCTTTTTTATAATTTCTCTCTTTATTGATATTCTCATTTTATTCATATATCATTTTCATCATTCCCTTTAATTTTGTCCACGCTGCTTGAGCATAATTAATACAGTTGTTTTAAAACTTTGTCTAATAAGTTCAATGACTCAATGTCTTCAGGGATATTTTCTGTCAATTTATTTTGTTCCTTTCAATGGCCATATTCTCCTGTTTCTTTGCATACTTTGTGATCTCACTGTTGTTTCTGAAAACTATCCATTTGAATATTATAATATGGTAATTCTGGAAATCAGAGTCTCTTCCTTCCCCAGGGTTTGCTGTTCTTGATTTTTGAAGACTTGTGTCCATCCAATGTTTTAACTGGAATTTCTTTAAATTCAAGGAGATTAAAAAAATATCCATTTCAGCATGCTTGGGCTGCTATAACAAAATACCATAAACTGGGTGGCGTATAAACAATAGAAATTTATTTATCACAGTTCTCGAGGCTGGGAAGTCCAAGATCAAGGCGCGGTTGATTCAGTGTACGGTGAGAGAGTTTCCTGGTTCACAGAAGGCCATCTTTTTGTTGTAACCTAACACCAGCAGAAGGGTCTAGGGAGCCCTTTGGGGTCTCTCTTATAAGAACGCTAATCCTACTCATGAGGTCTCCACCCTCAGGACCTCCCAAAGGCCCCACCTCCTAATACCATCACACTGAGCATTCGGATTATGAATTCTGAAGGGACAGAAGCATTCAGATCATAGTAAGACCTCTCCCAGTCTTTGAGGACTGGCTCAGTGATAGGATATTCTTTAATACCTAGCCAGACCATTTATAATTTTGTCTTAGCCTTCACTTGCTGCTTGCATTAAGCCTATAGATCAGATAGTGGTGAAAGCTTAGGGTTTTCTCTGGTCTCCCTCAGCATGTGTCTTGCCATGGGCATGCATGTGACTTTCTAAATTCCACCATATACTGGAGGGCTTTTGCATGTCCTAATTTCCTGAAGAAACTGTTTCTTATTTCTAGTAACTCACTCATGGTGGCTTGTTTTCCTATGTGTTTAGTTATATTTAACAATAAACCCATTTTTATTAGGGCTTCAGCTGTGAGAATCTTGAAGATCTTAAACTGGGTATAATTTCATTCATTTTCTGCTAACTGGATCCAAGGGTTACTACCAAGCTGGTGGCAGTTTAACATCTTGTGAGGCTTTTAGCTAAATACTAAAGTTTCAAGTTCAGCTTCTTCACCTATAGATCCAAAGAGACTGGGCCTCAGTCTTAGTCTCCTAATTCCAGAGACTTATTGCCATTTGCCACAAGGAAAACCAAGCTTTCTTTACATTTCATCTCCAAGCTTTCTTTACATTTCATCTCCTACTTTCATTTCAGTTCATTCTTCTTTTAATTATATACGCATAATTGTACTTGTGTTTGTATGGTATGCATGCATAGTCTTATAGATTTTCTTTATTGTGAACCAACAATGCACTGAAAAATGTGTTTCTTGTATTTCAGTGGGAGGGCCTTTCAGAGTACTTCATCTGTCATCCTTTCAAAAGATTAATGACATGATCCACTTTACCCCAAGCCATTTCACAATAGAGCCATGAGTGCATTGCATTTAAAATTAGGGAACGTCACTTATTAAACGGCTTTAAAAGTCTAATAGGCTAGTAGATACAAACTAAGAATGTAATAAGTGACTGGTTGATTGCTATTTCTATGCCAAACCCTTGATAGTCATTATTGTTTAGTCATGTCTCAAAAAATTTGGATACCCATTTAATGATAGATTTTATTTTGCCTGAATTGTAACTGAGGTTCATGCATGTATATATGCAACAATGAGAACTCGACTTCATTTTAAACTATGTGATGAATTAATTACTAACTAAATCCATACATTTTCAGATAAGCACTTAACCACTGAGCTGTCACTGAAATTTTAGACACTTATAATTCTTGAACAGTTTCAATGACACTGAATCACTGAGAAGTTAAAATAGTCTGACTGAATTTGTAGAACACATTCATTTTAATTTGATTCTTATATGCTTAGTTTAAACGTCATTACTGGACTGGTTCTTCTTTTTTCTTCTTTTTTTTTTTTTGCGGTACACGGGCCTCTCACTGTTGTTGCCTCTCCCGCTGCGGAGCACAGGCTCCGGACGCGCAGGCTCAGCGGCCATGGCTCACGGGCCCAGCCACTCCACGGCATGTGGGATCTTCCCAGACCGGGGCACGAACCCGTGTCTCCTGCATCGGCAGACAGATTCTGAACCACCGCGCCACCAGGGGAGCGCTGGACTGGTTCTTTAGAAGTAAAATTTATGCATAAAAAGAATAAAAACTACTTTGGCCTCAACTGGAGACATTAACATAAGTAAAGCATTACAGTAAAATTCAAAAATGGTACATTGAGATTTTCCAAAAATAAAAAAAAAAAACAGTAGAATGTATAAAAGTAATTTGTAAAAACAAAAACAAAACAACAAAACATTTTTTTCACACAAAAATGTAATAAGTAACATCAGGAGTGTGATGTGCAATTTTCTTTTTCTGGATTCTCCTGTAACATGGAGGAGAAAATATCCACTTTCCATCCCTTTATCTTTGTATAATATGAAAATGAAATGAAAAGGTAATTTAAAAAATCAGTACTCATCAGTGTAATATAACTACTTTCTCTACATATATAGTTGGCAGTAGGGCTGAAACATTTAATAGGAAAATAGGAAGAATATAAAGCATATTAGAAGAGAAAGGAACGTCATATATTTTGCCTTTCGTATTTGTTCCTAATCATTTGTGGGTGGGAAAAAGACCTGCATTTAGGTCATAGGACTGTTGAAGCAAAAGCTGTGATAATAAAATATGCCCCTAAATATAAAATAATTGTCTTGATTTTTTAACCAAATAAGCCATACTCTTGGCTTCCACTTGTAAAGTGCTGATTCCAAATTACTATATGATGTTGCTAATTGAGGGCTATGTTAAAAAATTTAAGCTACTAATGTAATCAATTAACAGTAATCTCATGCATATTAACATTGGCTTTCCAGAAGTGAGAAATCTGTAAATAATATTAAATATTAAATGGTTAGTAGATCCATTTCCCATAAGGCTTAAGACATGGGTTTTCACAAGGTATTTTGATAGAACTGGTATAGAACCTATGTTTCATAATTGTCATTCTCTCCATCATTCACAGAGGGTTTAAAACCATGACTTCTCCATCATTGTTTTATGAAGTCATGTGGAATCCCCATTTATACACTTTGTATCTTTTACCCATGAAATCTGTTTAAATTGGCAAACATTTATATTGTGTGAGTCCTGGGCTCAGTGCCACATATGCACTGCTTCATTTTAACCCTAAAACTATAGGTAGCGTCCATTTATATATTAGTTTGGCCACTCAGAAGCTGAATATCCTCGTGTCTGCAAAATTAGGAGGCTTGGTAGGAAGCATAGTATACTTCCCAGCATGGTTAGATGTTATCTTCCTCATCATTAACTGCAACCAGAGTGTAGGCATGAAACCTAAGCTCCCCGAACCATGGATTCTGGCAGAGGGTGGCAAAAGCAGCAGAAACATCCAGTTTTAGAAGCAACAGTAGTTGTAATATGTAATGGCACTGATGTCCTAGGGCAGCATTATCCAACAGAAAAAAATCTTCCCACAAGTCAGAACCAGAAGCCATATCCGACTATGACAAAGTAAAGTTCTAGTGAGGTAAAATGGGTTCTGCTACATTCCAGGCTGATCAAGGAACTCATCCCCCTTCCATCGAAGGTAGTCTTCACCAGTCTTCTTAACCAGCAGGATATGATATTGATCTATGAACCAATGACTGACCTCTGAAGTTTCAACTATGACAGATATCACATGTATTTGGGATGTGATGATAACTGTCTATTGGCTATAGGCCTCTAGATAATGAGGAACTAAATCTGGATATAATGGAGAAGCCAGCACAATACTTGGAGATACTAGAGTTGTATGTAACTGGCTAAGATTTTTGGTTTTCTCTATTAATGAAGACAGCATTTTTTTCATGTAAACATTTTTCAAAGTGAGTGTAGGGAAAGAACTATGCATCTGGATGAACATTTGATAACAAAACGGGTGGATTGTGGCAGAAACTATTGATTACTTATCCAACAGCCATCGTACTTGTTCACTCTGGACTTTTCTCTTCCGAACAGGACATTGGTTTTGCTCAGCTATGTATCTTTCTGTGTACATTCTTATGCTTTAGGGACTGCTGATCCCAAACCAAGTTCCATGGAATGGCTCCTAATGAGTCTATGCCAATATTAGCAGTTCCATTTCATTTGTCACGGATAAGATTAGATCTTACTATGTCACTTAATTCTGGTCAGTCAGTGGAAGGCGAGGAGCAATCTTCTGGGCATGGGGTGCTTTCGGGAAAATATTTCTTCATGCTCAAATGAACACAAAGAATCAGTCTGCTTTGGAGGTGACTGGATCTGGATGTACTGACTAGAGCTACTGCAACCATCTTGCAATATGTAGTTTAAGGACAAAGCTAACACATGGAGATGCCCAGAGCCAAGAGATGGATGTTTCTACTGTATGTCTGAGACTTGCGTACCTCTGGATAGTATGCTGTGCTAAATAATGCATTTTCTTATTATTTAAACCATATCTTTCCCATACTTAAACTGAAAACATTCTAGTGGATACATCAGTAGATTCAATTCTAAGTTTTACAAAATGCTTTGCCCAGTAATTTGTCTGTGTTTATTTGGCTAAAAGTGATGGGACTAAATTCAATCTCAGACTCCCCTGATGTGACAATCCAAGTGCTCAAACTTCACACTAGTCTGCATTTGCATAGTAAACGTCTGCAACTTAGGAAATACCTTCTGTCTGCCAAATACCTGATATATAATAGCATAACTTCTAAGTAAGTTCTTTGATATTGCACATATGCCTCATGTTTTAAATAGTTATGGCAAGGGAAGATAATTTCTGAAATCTGACAAGTAGCAAACATTGTGTCAATTCCTTGGGGGAAAAATACAGAAAGCATGGATTGGTATAAGCGATTTTATCTTCCATGATAAAGTCTGTATTTTTTTGCCTCAAAATAAATCTGGAAGCTGATGAAATTTCTTAGTATTTCTCCAGTCACAATTCTCTGTATTGGCCAATTTGCACCCATATAACTAGTATTGGAATTAAATGAAGCTTTGATGATATTTAACTAAACAAATTAATGATGCTTTAATATTAATACCAAGCTAATCACATTAGTGAGACAAGATAATAAAGGGTACAGGCAAAGATATGGTTTAAGTCTCTCTCTGTCATGGAACGTTACATTATTTTGGGGAAGTCTCATAACTATAAAAGAGTGTTTATAATTCATAATTCCTAAGGTTGAAGTAGGTATTACATTAGTTTGTAAAACAGAACATACTGTGCTTGATATACAGTAGGCCTTCAATAAATGACAGTTATTATTAGCTAATCATAAAATAAATGTCGACATCTGTTCACAATGGATCTTGAGGATGAAGTTCTATTTCTGGCAACCCCACTGTGATTTAAGGAGGAGAGTTTCTTCCCCAAAATCTATGCTGCTAGAAATTTATCTTTTCTGGAAGAAAATAATATTTTCTCTATTAAGCTCATTTCAGAATGACTATAATTCACTGTTATTAACAAGTATATTTCTTACCAGTGAGGAAATCCAGAATGCATAAATACAAAATATACAAAGTATAAGCTTTGCATACAAAGCTTAAGGTATGTAATGCTATATTACAAAATCAATTTGACATATAATTAAAGAGCTTCCTTATTCATACATGTCTCAGACCTTAGTGATCACAGTCCAATTTGGAGACAAGACATAAACAAGATAAATACAATACCCTGTGTTAAGTACTTTGGGATATGGACACACAGGGTTAACATGGGCAGAGATAAGAGCTGCCCAATCCAATTAAAGAGTAAAATGGAAAGACTTCCCCCAAGAGAAAATCCCCAGGCAGTGCAAAGGAAGGTAAATATGGGAACTGGGGAAGAACACTGTAGAAGAGAGCATAAAAAATGGCACAGTAGAAAGAAATATTCTTTTTGTTTCTGTAATATCAACTGTGAAACAGGAAGTGATTAAAAGGAAGGCTAAAAATGGAGGTAGGAGCTGTATCATGTTAAGGACTTTGAACTTTATCTTATAAATGAGGAGCAGCAAATAATGAGTTTTGAGTGGTGTGCTGACAGGGTTTTATTTGCTTTTCATATGCTCACTTTGGCAGCAGGAACAATCTGTATTTGAAGTGGAGTAGGGCAGTTAGAGAGATCGAGGGACTAAACTTGAGCTGTAAAAGTAGGGATGGAGAAGAGTGGACTCAATCTAGATTTTTTACCCCCCCCGCCAAAAAAAATGATTGTAGTCCTTTTTCCCTTTTTCTCTTTTCATACATATAGAAGCACTAGTCAAAAGCTCACTCAAAAATCGATGCCTCATAGGACTATTTTATCAAATTTTATTGGGTATAGTCTAATTCAGACAAAGCAGAATATTCAACCCGTTTTTCCAAAATATCATGTATTTCAGAATAATCCTAAAATTTTACTGTTTTGTGATATGTATTGTGTATGATATGTATTACATGTGTACATGGAAAATTAGTGTTCAATAACTGTTTAATTAGTAATCATCCTAATTTGCCTATTTTTATAACAAGGTAAATTTACATGAAATTTGTGCAACAAATACTGTAAGATAAAAAAGGTTTAAATATAACACATATAAACCCAACATTTATTTATTTGAAAGTAATCTCATTTTAGAGGAAGAAGTTAATCTCTCATATTCTAGAAGGATTATACACTATAATATTATATATTTTACGACAGAAGATGTATTCCAAGACTCTTGGACTAGACCATTCAAAAATGAGGAGTGCCAGCCTAGGGAATTCTCTAGGTTCATCCACTTTGCTGCCAGAATCAGGTTAATAGTTTCAATTCTTACAAAGGCTCATATTTCAGAGACAGGAGGGGAATCTGGAGACACAGTAAGATACTGATGGAACGATAAAAGCTTTCAGCTTTGTTTATTTTTCTATGCCTTTTGTATTTGTGCACTGCATGCAGTGCACTGTATGTGCACTGTATGCAGTGCACTGCACTGTATTTGTGCAACCCCTTTAGGGGGTTGCTGGTATGTAACAATGACATTAAATATGGCACTACAAATGTTTCACTGAAGGGAAGAAACTACACAAAATGAAAAATGCATCAAATATTAAATCTATAACAAAACTGTACAAAACCATTGGTTCTTTCTGTCATTTATTCATGTTTTGTTACTGGAGGCTATAATTTAAATTTCATAATATATATAAATGATCAACTTGAAGTTACAAATTTTGAAGAAAATGCTTGCAGATACTGTTGCTGGTTTTAGGAGGATATTCATTACAAATTTGTACATGTTAGGTTGTACATATTGAAACAAATTTTAAACAAATATGAGTACGTCTCATTAAAGTGAATTTGGTAAGAAGCACTATTTTGCTGGGTTTTGTCACTCATTAATAATGACGTCAGTCTGATCCAGAATACCTATCTCTCCATTTATTCATCTATACTATTTTTATGGAGAGAACCTTTGACTTGAAGCTTTATTAAAAAATGAGATTAGTTTAAAATGGCTAAACATACAACATGGTAGAGAGATACTATACATTTTTGTATATAAATGAACCATACAGTGGATTCTAATTCCCATTCTCAGTTTATTTTTATTGTTTTTCCTTGATACCAAAGAGGAAGGATGCAAGATATTAGCTTCTCAATTCATGGTCTTTGTTGTTAACTTTATTTTTGCTTATGTAATTTCTTCAAGTGTTAATGAATCTTTAACAGTTAATATTTATGGAAGACCTTGTTTACTTCCAAAATTATCTTCTTGAGTAAGCAATTTAGGTAGAAGCCCAAGAAGTTAGGGTATAAGAGGAATTATTTGCCACTGAACTCACTGTTTGCCAGTTATCCAGGAAGAAAGATTGCTGGTCCATGAATGAATATTCTTCGGGACGAGTGGTTGGGAAAAGAGTAGGGAGAGATATTTATACTATTTGCTGTTTTGTGAACTGCACTTCAATTAATAAGCCTCTTTTGAAAATTTTGGATGTTATGTTGAAACACAAATCAGATAAATCTTCTTCCTAAAAACTTTTAATTTGTTTAATTCATTCTATAAATTTGTATTTAGAGCCTACTCTTTACCAGGTGCTATTCTAGTGCTGGGGATATAGACAAACTTTCCTCCCTTCTTGGGGAAGTATACAAAAGATAGAGAAGCAGCATATAATACCATACAATATGAGATCTTCAAATACTGATGTGTTACAAGATGCTATAAAAAAAATAAAGCAAGGAGATAGAGATGGAGGTGGTCAGTGATTCAGGGGAGAGAAAGTGACACTTACGAGATATCTAAATGAAGTAAGAGATATCATGCTTCTCATTACATTTTTGGATGGATCGCAGAGGGCCCTGTATGATCCGAGCTTTAATCAGCTCTATAGCCTCCATTTCTTACATTCTTCTCTTTACTCACTATGCCACAGGAACGCTGTCATCTTTTTAGTTTCTAGAAGACACCAGGCTCTGGCTTCCGTGGTGGCGCAGTGGTTGAGAGTCCGCCTGCCGATTCAGGGGATGCGGGTTCGTGCCCCGGTCCTGTAAGATCCCACATGCCGCGGAGCGGCTGGGCCCATGAGCCATGGCCGCTTGAGCCTGCACATCCGGAGCCTGTGCTCCACAACGGGAGAGGCCACAACAGTGAGAGGCCCGCATACGGCAAAAAAAATCTTGAATGTATTGTGACTTGTTTTGGGCCCTTAACATGTGAACTATCCTGGAGAATGTTCCATGTGCACTTGACAAGAATTTGTATTCTGCTGATTTTGGATGGACTGTTCTATATACCTATTACGGACTTAATTTGGTGTAAGGTGTTGTTTAGGTCTATTGTTTCCTTATTGATTGTCTGCCAGGATGATCTATCCATTGATGTAACTGGGGTGCTCAAGTCCCTTACTATTACTGTATTGCTTTCAATTTCTCCTTTTAAGTCTGCTAATATTTGCTTTATATATCTTGGTGTATGTTAGGTACATATACATTTATAAATGTTATATTTTCTTGGTGGACTGGCTCTGTTATCATTATGTAATGCCCTTGTCTTTTATTATCGTCTTTATTTTAAAGTCTACTTTTTCTGATATGAGTATCATATCAGCTTTCTTTTCATTTCCATTTGCATGGAATATCTTTTTCCAACCCTTCACCTTTAGTTTGTGTGTGTTCTTACTCCTGAAGTGAGTCACTTGTAGGCAGCATACAGATGGGTCTTTTTTTTTTTTTAATCCATTTATTCTCCCTAGGTCTTTTCATTGGAAAATTTCATCCATTTACATTTAAAGTAATTATTGATAGGTATGTACTTATTGCCACTTTGGTAATTGTTTTCTGGTTTCTGTAGTTTTTCTCTGTTCTTTTCTTCCTCTCTCTTTTCCTTGCATTTTGGTTGTTTTCTTTAGCATTATTTTTAAATTTCTGTTCATTTTTTTGTGTACTTACTTTATGTTTTTTCCTTGTGATTATCATGAGGCTCACATACTACATTCTAATTAAATAGTAGTTTGTCTTAAGTTGTTAGGAACTTAAATTTGAACACATTCCAAAGCTGTATATTTTCACTTCCCCAAGTGTTTTACACTCTTGATGACACACTTTACATCTTTTTATGTACCCCTTAACTAACTATTGTAATTTTAGTTAATTTTACTACTTTTGTTTTTTTTTTTTTTTTGCGGTACGTGGGCCTCTCACTGTTGTGGCCTCTCCCGTTGCGGAGCACAGGCTCCAGACACGCAGGCTCAGCGGCCATGGCTCACGGGCCCAGCCGCTCCACGGCATGTGGGATCTTCCCGGACCGGGGCACGAACCCATGTGCCCTGCATCGGCAGGCGGACTCTCAACCACTGCACCACCAGGGAAGCCCCTACTTTTGTCTTTTAATCCTCATGCTTGCTTTATAAGTAATTGATATACTACCTTTGTTATATATTTACCTTTTCCAGTGGATTTTTACATTGTTTTCTTATTATTTAATTACTGATGTTTATTTTCAGCCTAAAGAAGGTCCTTTAACATTTCTCTCAGGGACAGTTTAATGGTGGTGAAGTTCTTTAGCTTATGCTTCCCTGGGAAACTCTTAATCTCTCTTTCAATTCTGAATGGTAACCTTCCTGGGTATGTTATTGCAGAATTCTTGGTTGGTTGTTTTTTCCTTTCAGCACTTTAAATATGTCATGCCACTCCTTTTGGCCTGTAAGATTTCTGCTGAAAAAAACAAAAGAAAACAAAAAACTGCGGATAGCCTTATGGGGTTTCCCTTACATGTAACAGGTTGTTTTTCTCTTGCTGCTTTTAGTATTCTCTCTTTGTCCTTGACTTTTACCATTTTTAATTATAATGTGTCTTGTTATGTGTCTCTTTGGGTCCATCTAATTCAGAATTCTCTGTGCTTTCTGGACCTTGATGTCTGTTTCCTCTCCAGATTATGAAAATTTTCAGCCATTATTTCTTCAATATTTTTTCTCATTTTTTTCCTTCTGGGACCACTATAACACAAATGTTGTTATTCCTGTTGATCTTGTCCCAAAGGTTTCTTAAGATGTATTCAGTTTTTTAAATTCTTTATTCATTTTGCTGTTCTGTCTGGGTGAGTTCCATTGACTTGTCTTCCAGCTTGCTTATTCATTCTTCTACCTCATCCAACTTGTTTTTGAACCCCTATAGTGTATTTTTCAGTTCAGTTATAACTTCTGTTTGGTATTTCCTCATATTTTCTGTCTCTTTGTTGAAGTTCTCACTGTGTCTGTCCATTCTTCTCCTGTGTTCAGTGAGAATATTTATGACTATTACTTTAAACTCTTTATAAAGTAGATTGTTTAACTCTGCTTTATTTTGTTTTCTGAGGCATTGTCTTGTTCTTTCACTTGGAACATAGTCCTCTGTCTCCTCATTTTGCTTAATTCTCTGTATTTGTCTCTATGTATTAGGTAAATCAGCTACCTCTCCCAGTCTTGGAGGAGTGACTTTATGTAGATGTTCTGTAGGGCTCAGAAGTGCCAGGCACTCAAGAGGTGTCCCCTATGTGGACTGCATGCATTCCCCTGCTGTGGAGGGGCTGCAGCTGCTGCTGCTTCAGTGTGCTGGTGGGCAGGGCTGGCCTCTATTATGGTTGGCTGCAGGACCTGGTCATGGTAGCTGCTGAACACTGGGCAGAGTCACATCCCAGCTGGTTCTGTAGCTTGGCCAAGGCACAGGAGTAGGTGGAGCTCTTTGTGGGGCAAATCCACTGGCAGTAACAGGTTAGATGGAGATTTCCTAAATGGTGCTTTCCAGAGATGGTATTAGCAACGTACCCTGAGATTTCAAAAATGGCTCCCACCAGTGTCTTAGTCCCCAGAGAGCATCTCAACTGGTTCCTGCCTCTCCAGCAGACACTTTAAGATCAGTAAGGGAGTCCCCTTTACCTTTGACCTTTTCAAGTGATTGAAATCACTTTTCAATCTGGTGATTTTGTGCTGGTTTTCAGGTTGACTGAGTCTGCATGTGACCCCTTTAAGAGTGAGTTTTCCATTCACTGTAGTTCTACAGTTTTCCTGGATGTATTACCCATTGGTTTTGAAAGCATGTGTTTTAGGGGCTCATCTTTCCTGTGAAGGATCTAAGGGTTGGGGTGCCTGACGTGAAGTTCAAATCTCTTGTTTCTCAAGGAAAATATCCATACCTTGTGATCCTTCCAGACTGTGAATCGCTGTGGCTGGGGTGTGTCGTTTTTCCTTGGCATGACTGCATCTCTGTTTCTCCTAACTGTCCCTTTACCCTTTGTGGCTGTCCTTTCACCCTTTGTTGTGGAGATTCTGTTGTGTTTTCAGGCCCCTTTCAGAGGGAATTATCCCATATGTAGTTGTATATTTGTTGTATCTGTGGGAAGAGTTGAGTTCAGGATCTTCCAATACCACCATCTTGAACCCTCCCCAATGATTGCTTTTAAGTTATCAAACATAAAGAAAAACATGAGCAATGATTTTTGAAGAAACTCATAGATATTGAGGGGTTAAGTATCTTGGTTAATTTGGGTTTATACCAACTAAGAGAGCTCTGCACCTGTGGTTTATGCCAGTAACTGTCTTCTCAAAAGAGTTCTGACATGGTAATCTATGTAAGCAAATCTTCCAACAGTATTTGTCAAAATATATAGTTATAACCTGTAGTGCATCATAAAATTGATTTAGTGAGGCATGACCACTATTTTAAAAATAGATTACAAGTTAGAATCAAAAACAGAGAATTGCATTCATGTAGTAAGGGAAAATTATTTTTTAGCATTGTATGTATGTATGTATGTGTGTGTCTGTGTGTGTGTGTGTGTGTGTGTGTGTGTAACTGGGCCACAATGTAAAATATAATTGTGGGAGATGGTTGAAAATACTTGGATTTTTACAGGGTATCTTAAAATGGATATAAACCAACAGATCAAAAATTAATGTCCTCAATCAGCTATTTGATAAAAATAGCAAAGAAAGTAATTATGTCTTCCTTAGAAAATAAATTCGATTTTTTTTATGGAGAGAAAGAATAGATAAAAGTTTCGTAGATTGGTTAAGAAAAGCAAGGAGAAATGTGATGGCCTCTGTGAAACTTCAGGTAATTCAATAATGAAAATGAGTTAAGCTTAGCAAAGTAAACATCTTATAGAGCAGGAGATAATTACCACATTTTGCTGACAATTATAGGTAACTGCTATGACATAAAAAAGATTTCTATCTCCATACAAGATTAATACAATGTGTTTCTCCCATACTTTACAATGAATTTGCTTCATGTTTATCTTAGTATAAGATACTTATGTCTTAGTGTGAGATACGTCACTGTAAATAACACACATCTTATAAAGGACACAGCATTGACCTTTGCTACCTATGTGATCTCAGACACGTTATTTATCTTCTTTATTAAATGCAGACATAAAATTATTTATCTATTAAGGGAAGTCTTAAAATTAAATAATTCATGGAAAGTGCTGTGAATGGTACCTGGTATGTTACTAAATGTTCAATAAATATGCGCTTATTTTTTCTCAAGTAGTTCATGATTTTTTTTCCTAAACAACCCATAATTTGCACAGAGAAGGTATTCGATAAATAAACATTTGCTGAATTGAATTGAATTGACAACACGGGTTGGGTAAGTAAAATGATTTCCTTTGTGAAGGTGAAGAGTTAGATTTAGTAATTTTCCCAAGGTTTATACAGCTAGTTTAGGGGAGCATAGGCTTCTGACCTAGTTCTTATGAGTTGTAAATCAGGGCTCTCCTATAAGGCAAGTGTAATTGACCACTGAGTTGATTTTTAAAACAACCCTGCTACTCTTATGATTGTTTTATGAACATAAAACCCAAAACAGTCTGGAAAATAGTATACTTTGTATCTAATAACGAGTTAATGTTTTTTAAGTATTTATTAACTCTGCTAAGTACTCTGTATGCTTTACCTCACTTACTTCTCATAACTTTGAAATACATGCTCTTATTACTCACATTTTATAGATAAAGAAACTGAATTTCAGAGAGGTTAAATAGCCTGATCAAAGTTGTTAGTTGGTAAATTCTAAATTAGTATTTGAACTACAAATCTGACCCAGTTTTATGGACTCTACCACCAACCTTTCCTTAATCTAACTCAGATAAGATATCATATATTCTGAGAGGAATTTTGATTCTTCCTATTTAGGTCCTCGCTATACATTCTTACAAGGAGAAGCAGGATAGAGAGAACAGAAACAGAAAACTTGCTAATTTTTCAGCTGCTCTTTTGTTCATTCAGCATTATAATTTTGTTTGAAGTACTGTGGCATATACATATTTAGATGTATTATTCATTTTTAGTCAAATAGAAAGACAACTCAACCTTTAGAAGTACCCATAATATGAATCCTCTATTAGTGGAGAGAACATTAATAACTTCTTATAATAAAGAAAAGCTATGTGATCTGTGGCAATAGAGAAACACTGAAAGGAAAGGCAGCTATGTATAAAAACATGATATACCTGAATGATATGTCAAGCAGAAAGATATAAAGTGAAAAGCCATTATTTATGGCCTCTTTAAAAATAAAAAACGTATACTTACAACCTTCAAAAGCATGTCTCAGAAAACACTAATTTATAATTTTAATGTGTTGTCGTTTATATGTTAGTTGGGATAGAACTGCAATATTTAACATTTTTTCCGTATTTCTCGTATGTTTATGTTTTATATAATGGATAAGTAGGAAATATTTCAGAAATCATATGTTAGGTATGAATTTTCTTCACTGCACTTCCCTCATGATGTCTTTGTTTTTGTCTTTATGGTTATGCTTTTTCACCAGAGATGGTTTTCAGTTACCTTATTGGTGTTCACCGCTGTGATGACCCAGACACATTGTGCATTGCTGTCATACTGGAATGGAAAGTTGGGAGACGTAAAGGTTCCACTTGGTCCTTGAAGATTAGAGCCACATGTCTTCACTAAAAGAGAAATTGCATTTTAAAAGGTGAACGTGCCACATGCAAAATCATAGCAATAAAATAACTTGCAAATAGACTTTAAATTCAAAATTGCACAATAATAACCACATTGAAATATATATTATGACATTCTAATGTGACATCGAAATGAGAGTGTTTTTTACACCCTGAAGTTCACAAGCTCATATTTTAAACATTAATCGAAAACTAGTTATGAATTAAAGTGTGAAGCATGATAAGTTGTCCTCTGACTGTAAATAGGTTAGTTTAATTAGTGAGAGCTTATATTTATTCAATATTGTGTTAACAAAATTCTACAAAGACGAAAAAGCAAATCTTTGGATTGATTAGCAATTTAAATAGTGTTTTCCTTTCTATTTATTAAGTACACTAGGACTCATAATAGCATAATAGCATAAAACTCATAATTGAAACATCAATATTAAAACTACTTTTTCTGTTCTTATAACTATGAATTGAGCCATTCAGATTACAAAAAGAGCTACACTGAGGTAATTTTAAGAAATTCCCACAAAAGTCATGTTATAATATTTCCTCAGTTTTCTAACTCTTTTCTCTTCTAATTAACAAAAGAGTTTCTGACCACACTGTATATGTCTTGACTTCCTTCTTGAGCACCACAAAAGTTTCTTGGTGGCATTACTTTTGATATGCATTTTTTTGCCCCATTCCATTAAAATCCTGCCTAAGTCATCTTTTTCCAATCCATCAATAATTCATTGTACTTTTAAGTCATGTACAGTTTAACATAGATTTTCATATGCACATAAAACTTTACATATAATCACTTTAAAGATCAGTTTATGGAGGTCCCAAAAGTTTGTTTGACTTGTCCAAGATCACTCAGCTAGTAAATAACATAGTCAAGATTCGAGCTCAGGTCTTCCAACTTCAAGTCTTATCTTTTTATCATGAAATCTGTGTCTCTCTAGTATGTTAGTGTTTTTTAGCTAGTTTTTTTTTTTCCCCTTTAGCTCATATTTTAGCATGAATCTATTCTAGACAACTTTGTGGTGATTTATTGGTTACTTTTAATTTTCTCTTGTTTGTGTCTGACTTCTATATTTTAAACAATAAAACTGTTATTTTATAATAAGGAAAAATTAACAAATGGTATTTTTCTTCCTTCAACATCAATTACCAACCTTCCCTTTTTCATTTACTACCCCCTTCTTGTAAGTCTTCCATGTTCATTACTGCATTTTCTTCTCTCCTGTTCACTTTTTTTATTTTTCTCAATTTCCAATTTCCATAGTAAAAATACCTTGCTGATTTTAGGCTACCAAAGCTTTGTCAAGGCCTCACAAAATTTCTGAATATTTAACATTTGGTTTCTTTTTTACAGCTTTATTGAGATATAGTTGGCATATAACATTGTGTAAGTTTAAGGTGAACAACATGATGATTCACCTCGCATAATCACCACTTGTGCATGTGTGTGTGTAGTGAGAAATGTTTAAGATCTACTCTCTTAGCAACCTTCAAGTATGTGATACAGCATTATTAACTATATTCACCATACTCTACATTATATCTTCAGAAGTTATTCATCTTATAACTGGAAATTTGTTCCCTTTAACCTAGCACCTCCAGACTAACTTTTTTTTGTGTGTGTGTGTGGTATGCGGGCCTCTCACTGTTGTGGCTTCTCCCGTTGCAGAGCACAGGCTCTGGATGCACAGGCTCAGCGGCCATGGCTCACGGGCCTAGCTGCTCCGCGGCATGTGGGATCCTCCCGGACCGGGGCATGAACCCGTGCCCCCTCCATCGGCAGGCAGACTCTCAACCACTGTGCTACCAGGGAAGCCCCAGCCAGACTCACTTTTGATAATTACTATTCTACTCTCTGTTTCTATGAGTTTGTCAATTTTAGATTCCACATATAAGTGAGATCATTATATTGCAACTTCTCGTAAGTCTTCCAAGTTCACGACTTCATTTTTTTCTCCCCCATTCACTTTTGAAAGTATTTCAGTCTAAGTTCTCTTGTTTCAGTGTTGAAATTGCTGTCACAATGCCAGAAATGACCTCCTAAATCTAATACTATCTCTTCATTTTTTTCTACATATGTAATCTCTCAGCAGTAATGGAAAGTATTGACCAACTTTGAAATTCTCAGCTGTCCCTTACATAGTCCTGAATCTCTTGATTCTAGGCCTATTTGCTTTGAATAGTATGCTCCATACCCTGTGTTCTGGTTCTATTTTTTTCCCATCTGACTTTTAAGTACCATAATATTAAATTTTTCACAGTCTATTTTCTCTTTGTTCAATGCTCTCTCTGAATAGTTATTCCAATTCAATTTTACGGCAACAATGATCATTTGTGTTGACAGCTCTCAAATCTACATCACCAATTTTGTCATCTCTCTTGATTTCTAGAGTAAATTTTTTCTCTGTCTACTGGAAATTCCATGAAATATTTTAAAGTGTTTAATGAAAACTTTAACTAACCCCTCCACCTCCTTCCCATGCGTACATATGCACTCCTCAAGACCTATGTATTCCACTTCTTAAACATCTTATTATCCTTCTTTTTCTTCTTTTCCCAATACCCAGTGCTTCATAATCATCTTTTTCCTAGACTAGATATAGCTACTTAACTCCTTTCCTATACTCCATTTTCACTCTCTGTTCCATCCTCCTTAGTGCTACTACTCTTACCTTTCTAAAATACAAATTTGATTATTTCACTTAATTGCATAAAAACCTGACCTGTTTCCTATAGGATAAATTACCAACTGCCTAAAATAGAATATAAAATCATTCCTGTAAGGATATAGGTTTATTTTCCAATACAACTTCCTGCCATCTTATACTGTCATACACTCAACTTCTGCCAGAAAAAAATAAATTATCTTTTTTCTTTGACTATATATACCTTTTATAGTTTTCCACTTTTTCTATGCTGTTCTCCAAGGCTAAAATGTTATTCCTTCTTACATTTGCCTGCGGAAAATCTATTCATTTAAACTAAGTTAAACCAATGTGCCACTTCTTTCTATAGGAAGTGTTCCCAATTCTTCCACTCAGGGTTCTGTAATGGATTGTAGTCCTCACAGCACATCATTTGAACGGCATATCCATAAAGGTGTTTAAGTGCTAGTGATGTGATAAAGAATGCAGTATAAAATACTTAAAAACTTTATAGCAATAAGAATTTTAGAGCAATCACATGATTGGTTTGAAGTTAGTAGAAACATCTTTCTAATTGGACATACTACTTCAAATGGCTCTTACTACTTGGTAATTCTCTGGCATGCTTTGTTTTCTAAAATGTGCAAACACTTACAGTCCTCTGTGGACAGGCCTTGTTTATCATCTCTGTTCATTAACTCCTAGTGCATTGGCCTTCATGATGTAGAAATGTTTACTGAAAGAACAAATATCCAAGTTCTTTGGCACAGCTCTTAAATGAACTGTAAAATATGTGCTCTCTATATGCTGATTAAAAATCCTTAAAAATATGTTTCAGACTGGGAAATTGTTTTTGAAAATGATTTTCTTTTCACATAAAAATAAAGAAAAAAGCACTCATAAAATGACAAGTAAGAATCACCCATAAAAATGCTTGTCTTCCTGACTGCTTCTGTCCAAACCAAAGAGTAACCACTTAACAAGTAAGGTTGTATTTCTGCAAATATTTTCATTTTGTAGGTGTACATGTTTTTACAAAATTCTTGGCTTTTTGTGTGTTTGAGTGTTTTAAGAAACTGAGCTAATTCTATACATATTCCTCTGAAACTTATTTTCCCCTCATGTATCATGAATACTGTTCTAGGTGAGCATATGTAGATTTATTTAATAGATTTCACAGTCGCAACGGTAGCTGATGGATGGATTGAAAGTTTTTGACAGCCTTCAACTATGAGAATAGCACATGATAATTAGGGGTTTCCCTAATCCTGGGTTGGGGAATGAGAAGACCAGCCATTTGAGCAATTTGCAATAGCTGACCCATAGCAACCAACATACAATATAACTGAAAGGAAAAATTATCTTGTAAGCCACTAAGATTTTGTGGTTGCTTGTTATACAGCACATGCTAGTGAAAGTTTGTTTTAATTTTTTCAGCTAAAAACCATAATCCAGGAATGGAGATCTTAGTACCTATATCTTTATATTTGTGCTAATACGTGTTCTTTATATTTGTGCTGTCATGGCAGAATGAATTCTTCACAGGCTTACTTAGCTACAATATGTGAGGATTTAAGAATTGGATAAATATGTGTAAATTACTCCACACTTTTTTTCAGTATACTCTCAAAAATGGTATAAAGGAGAATAGGTCTCCACATTCTCACCAAAATAATAGTGTTATCTATTTGTGTTTTTGTCATTACATTAAATATGTTAATAACATTTTGATTTCCTATTCTCTACATTATTAGTATGGTTTAGCAGAAGTTTTTACTGTTATTTCTATTCCTTTTGCTCTGATTTTTCTGTTCATGTACACTTTTCTAGCTTCAATTGTCCTTTTCTCATGGTTTTACAGAAGTTTCCTACATATTATCAGTATTAACCATTTTTTATGCATGTTGTAATTATTTTCCCAGTTTTTTTTTAATTTGTAAACTTTGCTTTTAGTTAATTTTCTCTGAAAAATTTTTAAAAAGTACATGTAAATCTGTCAGTATTTTCCTCTAGGGTAGCTGTGTTTTATGTCTTGGTTAGGAAAGGTTTCTTCAAATCTAGGTTTTCAAAAGTTGAAAAGGTTGAAAACACCATCTAATGTTTAATTCCCATACTTTCAAATTTTATGTTATATTTAAACTTTTCATTTATCTGGAAATTGTTTTTGTATGGTATGAAGTAGCGTAGATAATTATACTTTCCAATATATGGATATCTGTTTTCCCAGTAGCATTTATAGTAAACTCTGTTTTATTCCCCACCAATTTAAAATGCCATATGTACTATGTTATGTTATGCTCCACCCCCACTTTCTCTCAGAAATCCATACATGGATCTGAACTGGTATTTTGTGTATTGATTCACTTATCTATGATTATTTCTCTGAAATACCATATTGTTTAATCACTTTTAATATAGACATTGCAAATCTCGTCATTGTTCAATTTCATTATTTTCTTTGTTATTCTTGAATATCTACTTTTCCATGAACTTTTGGTATGTCAGTTTGGAAGTTTAAAAAAGATTGGTAGTCTTATTGAATTATATTGAACTCATACATCATTTTGATACAAATTTTCTTCTTCAATGTAGCATTAATAACACAAAGGTGAAAGATAAATGTGATTACAGTAGATGCTTATTAAATGTTTGATAAATAAAGCAGAAATTCCTGATTTAAGTTTTAGAAACACAGAAATAGTAGAAAAAGGAGAAAACTTTCTAAATGTAACAATGAATGTATGAAATTAAAAGAAGTAGTAGACTATATAATAAAATGTGAAAACTTTTGCCATTAAAGATTAGAATAAAACATGGATGCTCAAAATCTCTGACAGCATTCAACATTATCTCAGAAGTTCTAGGTAATGCAATAAATAGGAAAAATTTGGAAAGGATTACAAAATAAAAAGGTATCATTTTTTTACTTACAATATGCAATTTGCCTACCTAAACTCAAGAGTTAATAATTTGTCTACAATTTATACTATGTTATGTTTAAGAGTCATGTAAACTGGCTTTGAAGAAAACATGCATATGAAAATTTAAAGTTTTCGTTTATAAAAATAATGATTGGCAATTCAAATGAAAAGACCCAATTCACACAAGCAACAAAGTAAATGTGTAATTTTGAAAAACATATTTGGCAAGAAAGGTACAAGACTTCTATAAAGAGAACCATAAAAAACATTCTGAAGGAAATGAAATAAAACCTGTGTAAGTGAAAAGACAGGTTGTGTTCTCGATGGGAAGGCTTGTTGTCACAAAAATGTTAACATCCTGATTTCAGCAGTTTAAAATGAATTGATACAAATTAGCTAATTTTTATATAGTCTCTATATATATATAGATAGATAGATCTATATATCTATGATTATTTTAACTCTTAGTTCATCTAATATAGTTATTTTACAATATTCTATATGTCTTATTCATGTTCCACCTATATTTTTAAAAAGGTAGAGAAGAATAGCTAATTCATCCTTTTCTAGTCTTGTTTTTGAAGTAAAATGAGCCTATATATAAGGAGACACTGTGAGCTACTGTTAAGAAGATTATGCCCTTTCAAGAAAATGATGTAAGTATAGTAGCAGAAAACAAACAAACAAAATTAATCCTTAACGTCTCTATCAATATACCATAGTCCTATTTTTTCCTCAGGTCAAGCACATAGAGTTAACTATGCTTTCAGAAACACCTAAGAAAAAGGTTAAATACAATGAAATATGTTTTGGTTCAACTGTAACCTCCAGGCATTAAGATTTATGCTGGATATAATGTTTGAACTACTCAAGTAAGAGAAGCAAAAAATTTATTTTTTGGTTGAATAAGAAAGATACAATTCTCAGGTTAAATATTCTTTTTGCATGGAATATACCAGCTGGGTCCAGTCTGTAGTGGTCTCTGGGTCTAGTGAACCCTGAAGTATCTCTTTCACTCTCTCCTTCCAGAATCTTCATGAATTTTTAATAATATTGAGGGACTATTGTGATCCTGTTCCAACATATTCTCAAGATTTGAAAATTCCTTAAAGCTCCTTCCACTCACTTACTTGCAATTCCTTAAACACAGTGAGAATGTTTCCACTTTAAGATGTTAGTACTTGCTTTTTTTCTCACTTTGTATAGGTTTCTCCTCAAACAGTTCTTAATAAATAGTCTATTCTGACTAATCTATATGACTAACCTATCTAAACTTTAGATTTTTAAGTATCACCTTCATACACTACATGCACTGAGATATACATATTTACACACAGTATATACACATGCATACATGTGTACACACACATATATATACCATTGTTTACTGTCTCTTTTCCTTATTAGAATGACAGCTACATGAGAGCAAGGACTAGGTTTTGTTCACCATGGTGTCTCCAGTGCCTAGAACAGCGTGTGGCCCATAGTAGATACTCATTAAATACAGGAATGAATGAATGAGACCATGATTAAAATAATGAGAGTCACAACAAAGATTTGATTTTGTTTCTGGTTTCTATCTTTCTTCCCCCCACCTCCTTTGCATGTAGTGGCAATTTAGGCTACCACCCTTTTGTGGATATTGTCATCCACCTAGGATTCACTAACAGCTCTGTGAACAATTAATCTCTATTGTCTCCTGCTCTAAGGCTGTGTCTTAGGTATGTTGGAAGATTTCTAGCAAGTAACAATTCTTTGTTATGAGGGGCACGATAGCCTATGTCTTTTTTTTTTTTTGCAGTATTATTATATTTAATTTTTAAAGCTTTTAAACACATAAAATATTTCAGAAAAATAGCACAAGGGAAACTCACATCTTATGACCATATAAAGAGATATTAATATTCTTCCAGGTTGGTTTCCTATTTCTTTTTTTTTTTTTTTTAACATCTTTATTGGGGTATAATTGCTTTACAATGGTGTGTTAGTTTCTGCTTTATAACAAAGTGAATCAGTCATACATAAACATATGTTCCCATATGTCTTCCCTGTTGCGTCTACCTCCCTCCCACCCTCCCTAGCCTATGTCTTTAACGGAGTTATTATGATGAAGTCCAAATAGCTTTGTAGTTTGTGTATCTTTACTATCCCTGCATCTTCAACTTACTTTGTGTTCATACTTGAGCAAATCCAAACCATCTGAATCTCATTCTTTTACCTGTAAACTTAGACAGTTACACTATATCACCCATTCTCTCTGACAGGCATACAATGACTTTACACTATATTATGCAGTTATCTCTGTGCTCTTAATGGTTTATCCCAATAGATGCAATGAGATTAGTAGAGCCTGGAAACTATTTTGTTGTCCAATCTCAGAGACACAGCTTTATTAAAATGGTTTGATGACGTATGAAACATGGAAAATTATGGATTTTTTAGTAAAAAAAAATCAATTTGAAATCTGATGTATTTGTAACATTTCCCTTTTCTTTCACCTGTGAATTAACATTGTGATCTTACCCTAGCAGAAGTATTTCCATTTCTATCTTTCAATATCCACAGTGATCTCTTTTCTTATTATTCAGAGATGAGACTCATAGTATTAGATCATTTCTGAGAATAACTTGACATTGGCCACAGAATAAACTATATTTCTTATGCTACACAAGAGGTGATAGACAAAGCAGGTGACATTAACTTTAACTTAGTAGAGTTTCTATTGCTCCTAGAAACTCTTAACTTGTAACTTGGAAAATTAGACGTTCTAATAAGGTATGACAATCAATGTATATAACGATGAATAAGTATGAATAGCCCAAACTTTGTGAGCTTCACCAAATCAGAATGGCTTAGACTATGGGAGATGTACCAACAAAAAACTTATTCGTGTTAGGGTTTCTGATAGGGCCCTGCTAGGTACGACAATAAATATTGCTAGGGAGAAACATAAAATGACTAAAACTGAGTAAGTGCTGGTACTTAATGATGGACAACTTCTAGTATTCAATGGGACTTGAACATGGAGAGACATGGTATGGTTACCTCCCAGACATGAAAGGGAACTATCCCCGATCTCATAGAGGTAAACTAGGGCAAGCGTTACTCACAATTTCTTTCTAATCTGTCTTTGCCCAAACACCACCAGTGGTAATTGAACTCTATCCTTACTATCTATACTTTGCAACAAGGTTGATAGCATGTGTTTTTATTATGACATTTGATTAAAGCAGAAAGTGGGTTTTTTGTTGGATTGATTTTAATTATTTTCTCTCCAAAAGACTGTCTCCTGGGACTAAGACCCAGGAGAGGAAAAAGAGAGTGGTGATAGTATGTCCAGTCATTTAATAACTATTTAAAAAATGTAAATTTATTTTGGATTCCAAGATAGTGAAGTAAACTATATGTTATAAATAAGAAATATTCGATGGTGGTTGTTTGAGGGAATCAGACGACTTATCGTTTTGTAAACTTCAGTAAGAATCTAGCACCTAAAACTTTATATGTCTATGATATAAACTGATATTAAGCTTATAAGTTGATATAAACATAAAATTTAAACTGATATTATAGCAATACATTATTAATGTCACAAAGCAAAATTGATATTTTTATTATTTACTAATCAAATATGTTCCAGATCTAGAAACAAATATGATCTAACAGTTAAGAACTTTTGTTCAGTGAATGTAATGATCAAATTGTTCACTGAAAATAAAAATTAACTTTCACATTTCAATGTAATTTTTCTGATAAATTCTACATACTAATTTTAGATGATATATTTTAATTTATTTGTGAAAGTTAAATGTTGTACAATACTTATTCTGCAAATTCATGTATTCCGAAAACATTAAATGAGTGCATTATTCTGTTTGACACACTGTGCTAGACACTGCAAGGTAAAGAAGACAGTCAAGGTCTCTGCCCTCATGGAGCTTACAGTCTAGAAGAGAAGAGAAATACTAAACTAGTAGATAAAATTGGATTTAAGAGATGCTATGAAAGTAATAGATCAAGAAAGACGATGGAAGTAGATAACAGATCAGGAAAGACTACTCATATGAAGTGACATAAAAAATAATTGTTTTATTTCTATGTTTTGCCCCCCCCCACTTATCTAGCAATTTGGGAGTCTTTCTCCTATGGCTTTTATAGAATCCTTATAAAGAATAAACATTATAAAAAAATTGAGGGTGAACTTGTACAACAATAACATGGTATTCATTTCCATGTAACACTTTTTGAGACATCTTTTAAAGTTAATATGTGATCATTACTATTAGAGATGATTGAATGGAAATGCTTTAGGGACATTCTAAGGAAAACAAACAAAAACAAATAAACACCCCATGTTGGCAGATGTATATGTGTTGAATATAAAATAATCTACTGAGAAAAAATGACTGAGAAAATAAAATGGCTCAAGAAATTTAAAAATTTCTAAGACAAGTTATAGGAGATACAAAACATATATTAGTTCAAACAGAAAATAAAAATTTTTAAAGTTGTGAAAAATATTTTATAAATTAAAGGAAAAATTTTAACAAAGTTATTAGCAACCTAATGAAGAAAAAATGCTTTGAAAATGAAAAAGGTTTGGGGAATTCATTTTTAACTGGGATCAGAAAAGATTTGCTGTAAACAATGAATAAGGCTTGGTAGAAATTTATTATCAAAGTGGACAAAGGAAACCAGGACAAATGAGAAGAATACCACCAGAACTAGTGTCTGCTTTCTTAATGGACATAAATAGAAATTGTGGAGTTTTCACACAGAAAATAAACTGCATTAAATAAGGTACAGATATATGACTTAAGTGTCAAAATTTTACTCCTTCCGCATGATATTTGGCATATGTCTTGAAGGACTACGTTCAAAAACAATTTATCTTTCTCTTGCATTTTTTTTTCTGGGGAGGAAATTGCTAATAGCTTGGAAAGTTTCACACAGAGTTATTTTCATTATGAAGTGAAATTCTACATTGGAGTTTCCTCTATAACAATCTTAAACCCAGAAAAGTAGATTTAAGTAATGCCTTGAAATATGATTATAATGCTTTCAATATGTCAGAATTTCATTTTGGTCTTATTTTACTTGTTAATAATTATTTAATATAGTATATAATTTCAACTACCTGAAAAAATGTTGAATTATTAAACTAAGACCTGTTATTAAACTTCAGACAAACAGGTATAGAAACAGTTCTTCAAATCAATTAGAATTCTCATATTGTTGACTGTTGGTCATGAAACACACACACACACTCATACATACACACACGCATCTGAAAGTGAATGATAAAACCTATTTAAATCAGTGTCTGGAACTATCAGAAAGTAGTTCAGTTTAATAACATTTAATTGGACATCCTAGTCTCTACGTCTTCATGAGAAGCTGATAAAATGTCAGAAGTAGAGTAACAATTAGGACTAATCTTCAAATACATCTTAGTGTCATCTGCATAAGAATGAAAGTCTAATCCATGTCTTCACTAAAAGGACGCATATAAATGTGGAATAATAATGAAATGAACCCAAAGCAGGGAACTGGAAAACAGAGGGCATGCTAATGAAAGGGACAGAATTCAAATTAGCAAGGGGCCAACTCCATAGGATCAGATAAATTTGATTAAAACCCAGCAAACGCAATTCCTATTAAAAATGAGAAATAAACATATAGATTTCCAACGCAAAAAAAGTAAGCAATTTTTTGTTTTCTTTTCCTAGTTCTTAGCTGTGAGTAGTTTAATCTAGTCATGAAGGTCATGTTTACATATAATACAGCCTCTCCTTGTGCTTTGTTTCACTGAAACATGCCATTGGTATTAGGATGAGAGCACATATAGCATCAAGTCAGTAACAGAAATTATTTACATGAATTAATGTTTTATCATGCTTTATGATGAAAATAAAAGAAAATCCAACTTAATCTAGGTTTGTTAGTAAGAGAAACAAATTAGGTGGTAGGATAGAATGAGATGAATTATCATGCACAACATACATGGAAACTATAGTGTTCTTAAGGCCATCCGGTGGGGGAAGAGGGTGGAAAAGAAATGGGAAGTAGAAGAGTAAGGAATAAGATGATGTGAGTAGGAGGATGGTGTGTAGTGACGAAGTCAGAGGAAGAAACACTTCAGCAACTGGTTGGACAAAGAATTTAACAGATAAGTGTATGTACTATTGAATTTCAAGTTGTTTGCTACTTTTGATGTAGACTGCCCTCCTTTTCCTAAATTATCCAGAAGATTAATCAAGCAAGTCATTACCTAGTTATCATCTGCATATTTAAAAATTCTTTTTGTTTGTTTAGATAAAATTGGGGACACTGTCTACTTGAATTTATGTAGAACAGAAATAATCTAAAAATCAGAAATTTAAAGACAAAATTAACCATTAGACATTAAGTTTCCAGTTATGAGCAAGAAATTCACTAAAATCTTTTAGAAGAGTTTAGACCTCCTTTATTTATTTTATTTTTTAATTTTTATTTATTTATTTATTATTTTTTTCTTTTGCGGTACACGGGCCTCTCACTGTTGTGGCCTCTCCCATTGAGAAGCAACAGGTTCCAGACGCGCAGGCTCAGCGGCCATGGCTCACGGGTGCAGCCGCTCCGCGGCATGTGGGATCTTCCCAGACCGGGGCATGAACCCGTGTCCCCTGCATCAGCAGGCGGACTCTCAACCACTGCGCCACCAGGGAAGCCCCTCCTTTATTTTTTAAATTTTTATTTTATATTGTAGTATCATTGATTAACAATGTTGTGTTAGTTTCAGGTGTACAGCAAAGTGATTCAGTTATATATATAAACGTATCTATTGTTTTTCAAATTCTTTTCCCATTTAGGTTATTACAGAATATTGAGCAGCATTTCCTGTGCTATATAGTAGGTCCTTGTTGGTTATCTATTTTAAATACAGCAGTGTGTACATGTCAATCCCAAACTCCCAATCTATCCCTCCCCAACTCTTCCCCTGGTAACCATAAGTTCATTCCCTAAGTCTGTGAGTCTGTTTCTGTTTTGTATATAAGTTCATTTGTATAATTTTTTTTTAGATTCCACATATAAGTGATATCATATGATATTTGTCTTTCTCTGCCTGACTTACTTCACTCAGTATAATCTCCAGGTCCATCCATGTTGCTGCAAATGGCATCATTTCATTCTTCTTAATGGCTGAGTAATATTCCATTGTATACATGTACCACATCTTCTTTATCCATTCATCAGTCTATGGACATTTAGGTTGCTTCCATGTCTTGCTATTGTAAACAGTGTTATGATGAACATTGGGGTGCATGTATTCTTTCAAACCATGTTTTTCTCTGGAAATATGCCCAGGAATGGGATTGCAGGATCATATGCTAGCTCTATTTTTAGTTTTTTAAGATACCTCCATACTGTTCTCCACAGTGGCTGCACCAATTTACATTCCCACCAACAGTGTAAGAGGGTTCCCTTTTCTGCGCACCCTCTCCAGCATTTATTGTTTGTACACTTTTTGATGATGGCCGTTCTGACTGGTGTGAGGTGATATCTCATTATAGTTTTGATTTGCATTTCTCTAATAATTAGTGACGTTAAGCATCTTTTCATGTGCCTCTTGGCTGTCTGTATGTCTTCTTTGGAGAAATGTTTAGACCTCCTTTGAAATCAGAGGTTAGACTATCTGATCTACATCTAAAAAGGCAGGGAACTTCATTTGACAATTTGTAATTTTAAAATGCACCATGCTCTAAGTTACTTCCATAGCTTTTCACATGCTATTTTCTTCATCTCAAATATTCTGTTTTAGCTCTTAACCTGCTAGCTAAAATTAATTCTCCCATATCCTTATTTGTATTAGAGCTTTAACACTCTATCTTTTTGTTTACCTACAAGCAATTATGTTCCTTTATGTCAGCAACTATTTTATCTCTAAGTGACATGAAGTTGGTTTAGTATAACACATAGTAAATGCTCAAAAAACTTTTCAGAAATTTTAATTGATGAATAATTAAATAAAGTGAAATATACCTAAATATAAGAAATTTTTTAAAAAGGCCAACGTTTACAATTTAAACGCTTCAATTAAACTGCGAGAAAAATAGGCAATTCATCAAAGAAATGTCTCAGGGAAATTGGATATCACTTATAATTTTTGACAATCTTTCAACCTAGTGGAAGGTCAAATGAATATCTGATGATGATTTTTATAATTATTTTATGGAGGATATTTATTCAACACAAAACATTGACCTATAATGTTTCCATGCAGAAATGAATAAGATAGGATCCTTTCTTTAACGGATTTGAAGTCTTGAGGAGTTAGATAAAAAGAGGTTATTTTAATAATGTGTAATAAGTGCTAGATAAAGGTAAGCAGGTGTTATAGGAGCATAAAAAGTGGACAGTTTTGCAACCTGGGAGTTTAAAGAAGGCATCCTTGAGATGATGTCAGAGTTGAATCTTGAAAAATTACGACACGTGAACTTAGAACAGAAATTCAGGATAGGCTTCCAGGCCGAGGGAAAAGGGGCACTAAATAACATATTGTGTATAAGAAAACTACGTAATTCACAGAAAATCTAAGATTGTTTAGAGCTGGGGAGATTCTTTAGATGGAGACGGAGAGGTAAATGCCTATTCAAGGAAGGCCATAGATGATAGTCTATGGCAGTTGCTGGATTATTCATATTTGGTCAAAACTAAAGGGATAGTTTGCAGGTGTAGAACATCATTTTACTTAACTGTGTCTATATTTTTAACGTGATCAGTCCAGGTGCCAATGCAGAATGGATTTAAGAAAGTAAAAACTAGATACCTGGAGACAAGAATGAAAAAGTCAAGTCATGTACTTTTTTCCCCCATATACTTAAGTTTTTTTGTTGTTGTTTTGTTTTGTTTTATTATATTGCTCTATTTAGTTTTTTTTTTTTTTTTTTGGCTGTACGCAGGCCTCTCGCTGCTGTGGCCTCTCCCGCTGCGGAGCACAGGCTCCGGACGCGCAGGCTCAGCGGCCATGGCTCACAGGCCCAGCCGCTCCGCGGCATGTGGGATCCTCCCGGACCGGGACACGAACCCATGTTCCCTGCATCGGCAGGCGGACTCCCAACCACTGCGCCACCAGGGAAGCCCCTCGTTCTATTTAGTTTTAATGCAGGGTCACAACATATTTATTTATTCACTCATTAATTTACACAGTCATTCACACAACCAATACTATTTATAAAAGAACTACGAATCACTCAACAGGATGAGAATTGGTGATCATATAGTCATAAACCAGGCCCTGCCTCCCCACACACCTCACATTATCAGGATAGAGACAAACATGAAACATCAACTGTAAGATTAACTAAATAATCTTAAAAAATGCTACAAAGGAAAAGTATAGGGTGCCCTTGAGAGTATATATTTGGGAGACTTACTACAGCAAGAGGAGTCAGATCATGAAGCACTTTCCCTTAAAAGACTCATTAATACAAGATGGCTTAAGGCATGGCAAAGAAGGACAAAACGTAAAAAAAAAATCTGGATTATATAGCATAGTTTTAAAAAATTAAATAATTTATTTTTTCCAAATATATCCTACAACCAAACCAAGTTCTAATATTTTCTTTGAATCCTAAAAATATGCTTTCATGAATTGTTAGGAGTTACTGTGGCTAGATTTTAGCTCTTTGTGATGCTGCTAAGCAATTTTTAAAGTAGCAGGACTTCCCTGGTGGCTCAGTGGTTAAGAATCTGCCTGCCAATGCAGGGCACGCTGTTTCGAGCCCTGGTCCGGGAAGATCCCACATGCTGCAGAGCAACTAAGCCCATGCGCCACAACGACTGAAGCCCGTGTGCCTAGAGCCCGTGCTCCACAACAAGAGAAGCCACGGCAATAAGAAGCCTGCGCACCGCAATGAAGAGTAACCCCCCGCTCTCCACAACTAGAGAAAGCCTGAGCAGCAACGTAGACCCAATGCAGCCAAAAAATAAATTAAAAAAAACCTTTTTTTTAAACCACTTTGTTTTAGGCTTACTATCTTTTGCCCCTCAATCTTTTTATTCATACCAATAGGCTTAACAAATCCCTGGTTGTATGAAAACCATGTAACAGGCAACCATTTCCCAAAATAATGGGGTTTCATGAGAAGCTTTTTACTGCTCAACACCAAGTAGAACATTCCTCTAAAGTGGCATCCAAGATCTTTATAAAGGAAGTAAAAAAAAAAAAAAGAAGAGAGAGAGAGAAAGAAAAAAAAATAAGGACTAGGAGACTACTTCTGGAAATTGAGTCAGTGAATCCCAGGATATGAGAAACAATGATATACAGAAGACTATGTTTCTCTATGCAAAAGAATTATATTTTTAAAATTATTATTAATTATTTCAAGGAACAAAATATAAGATTCTAAAGAACATCAACTGCCAAGATCACTTGTTGTGTTTACACAACTCATTCCTATTCCTAGGAAATTGGCAGGTAGGATGGCATTATTATATTAATCCAAGCCAAAGTTCTAAAAATTATATTTAAAAATATTTTATATATAAAGTACAGAAGCCTTGGCACAAAGCTACCATTAGAAAAAAAAGAGGACCAATAAATTGGTCCTAAATTATGTAGACATTGGATAGAAAAGGAAAATTAATCTATCCTTTGTCTGCTATACTGAAACAAGTTGGAAGAAACTTTAAAATTTTGAGCCCCAGAAACAGGTTAAAGGTCTCATAAGTGGAACTCTAGGAAATAATTTCTACAGCCTGATGTGTTGACAGGTGAATTAGCTTAATTAAATCTCTCAAAAATTTTAAATTAGTAAAAATACAAAAAGCCCATACTTATTTCAATTCAAGGAGTGAAATATAAATGTCAAAATTAGATATCACATACTCAAAGGCATACAGTTGATCACCTGGTAACTGTGTTGGGGGTGGCATATAAAAAGAAGGGTGTATGTGGCCATCTGGAAAGCAATGCCCTTAATAAAGGAGGAGACCTCTACTGAAAAATGTTTAGACACATCTGAACTTGGGCCAAGATTGCTAGTTCTAACTTTTCAAGGGAAGTTTATGTGAAATTTTCATTTTTTCAAATGTTGTCAAATTCTTTAAAATATATCGACATATAATAGCCAAAAAGACCCATAGGCTATTTCTGGACCCCGACTTATAATGCCTGAGCCACATATTCATTTTCATACAAAATTAAAACAAATAGATTTCAATGAAACAGTTTGAAAACATAATTGCAAACTATTTCAATTACAAGATTGCAACAAACTTTTAATGGTTCTAATTGAAAATCGTTATTTAAAAATTGTTTTCACAATGAAAATCCCTTATCAATTTATTTATTTTATTCTCCTCTTCAATGTCATTTATTATAAATACAATTTTTATTTTGGAATAATTTTAGATTCACAGAAGAGATGTAGAAATCATACAGAAACTCCCCATGTACATTTTACCCAGTTCCTTCTAATGTTAATATATTGCATAACCATAATTTATTTATCAAAACTAAGAAAGTATCATTGGTATATTATGATTAACTAAACTCCAGACTTTTTTGCATTTCATCTTTTTTTTTAAACTAATGTTCTTTTTGTGTTCCAGGATCTAATCCAAGATACCACATTACATTTAATTATGTCTCTTTAGTCTCTTCCTTCAATGTCATTTTAAATTAATATTTTGCCGACTTTCCACCAATGTGTGTGTATGTGTAAGAGAGAGAGAGACAGAGAGACAGAGGGAAAGAGAGAGACAGGGAGGGAGGGAAAGAGAAAGAAACGGAGCACACGTACTTAGTTTAGAAGGTCAATATCCCCACATATAACCAACCTTAGAATAAATTTGAGGATTAATTTCTTAGCTGGCAAATCTTGGGGACTCGGAACAGGGTGAAGTTGATAAGGTAATAACATGCCACAGAAGTCTATGCACTGCAGTATAAGCATCTTTCTAGCCAAAACTGTTAAAGATTCCTTTCCAAGGTTATAGTTAGAAACCTAAAAATAAAAAAAAAAAATTGCTACAAAGTATTGTAACCCAGACACAAAAAAATTTAGTGCTCTAGAGCAGCCTCTACATTATTGACATTTTGGACTAGATAATCATTTATTTTGTTGCAGGGGCTGTCCTGGCATTGCACTATGTTTAGCAGTATCCCTGTCTTCTACCCACTAGATGCCATTAGCATTCATCCCAAATTTGTGATAGTCAAAAATTGTCCCCTGGGATGTTGCCAAATGTCCCCTGGGTGGTAAAATTTTGCTCTCTTCCATTAAAAACCACTGACTTAGAGGGATATCTTTTGTTCTAACTAATCTCTTTGATTTTTTCTTATTCCTTTGCTTCTTTTTATTCTATACTTACCAATGAATTTTGGTGAAAGAGAATTATGGAAATAAGGCATAAACTTCAGCTTCCATTACAGTGGGAAGCTATCATAGTAAAGCTGTTTAATAGAGTGTTTGGACACTCAAGAAATAAATAAAAATCTTGTTAACTCAAACCAAATTATATGTTCTTCTTTCTGGGTCCTTCCCCTATCATTTACCTAATCCCTACTGTTACTTTAGGATTTAAGTTGGCAATCTTCTGGGAAGATTTCCCTGATAGCCCTAATCCCACTCCACCCTGAACAGAGTGTTCCTCTCATTTTCCAATTTTTTAAAAGATCTCTATAAAGTAATTTATTACCAATTATTATCTTACTCTCTTCTACTGCCTTGTTTCTCCTCAGTATACTGTAAGCTCCTGAGGATGATTATCACAGTATTTCTGATTGCACCTGTAGGCAGTTAATAAGTGTTTACTAAATGAATGACACATTCAGGCAACAGAGTCTTGATTGAGACACCAAACTAAGGGATTTGGTATGCCAAGGAGCAGAATGAGGGTTACTGGAGATGAACAAAAGAAGCCTCATGAAAAAAAAATTGAGGCACAATATATCTGGAGCTGTCTGTATGTGTATATTTTATATATTTACTTTGAGAAAGTAACATTAATCACAAAATGGGATATGATGAAATACTTAAGGTAATGATATAAGCTCTTCCTTTGGCAAAGTTGACAAGCACTTGAAATATCTGTTTCTTACTTGCTAAGACTCCTCCTGACCTCATGTTATCTAGTGGGCATGAGATTAAACACTCTCTATTTGAATCCAAATGCTAAATTCCTAAAAACTGTACAAAAATTTGCTATATAACTACAATTAATGACAATAGGGCTGGTTTTTGTTGCTGATTTTTTTGTGTGTTGCCTTCCTCTCAATAGATTTCATAGTCTCAATATCTCTTTGGTTGTATAGTTTATTTGCATTCTCAATGTTCATGAATACATAATTAGAGGAACTAATTTCTTACTTGTAAGCATACTGGTAATGTAAAGCTCAGTATCTACTCAACATCTTAGGAGGGGAGAGTCATATTATGTCTGGAATGTTAACCTAGAAAGAATGTCAGTGATGAACTATTTAATCTAAGTGAACATTTATAGGTGAATAGCATATGATGCTAAAATAAATCTTAAAGAATTTTAGAGGGATTTCTACTTTTTACATTCATTAAATCCTAACCTGTCTATACCAACCAATCAGAAATGCAAAACTACTATATATTACAAATATCAGGGTTGTGTTTTATTTTTCCTTCTGATGTAGATTCAGAATAAACATTGAGTACAAATTTTCAGTTATAAGATGAATGAGCTCTGAGGATCTAATGTACAGCCTGATGACTATAGTTAATACTACTGTATTGTATACTTGAAAGTTGCTGAGAAGAGGTGTGGCCAAGATGGCTGAGTAGGAAGACCCTTAGCTTACCTCCTCCCTCAGGCACACCAAAATTACAACTATTTACAGGGTAACTATTGATGACAACGACCTGCAGACTAGCAGAAAAGATTTTCCACAACTAATAACATAAAGTAGGAACTACAAGAGACTGGTAGGAAGAGTGGACACGTGGTATAGTCAAGATCTACAACACTAGGTATGCAACCCAGAAATGGGAAGATAACTGCAACTGTAAATGTTCTCCCCAAGTAGTGAAGGGTCCAAGCACCATCTTAGGCTCTCCAGCCTGGGGTCCTTCAGTTCAAAGATGAAATCCCAGAATGTTTGGCTTTGAAAGCTAGTGGGGCTTGTATAAAGGAGAGTCAGAGGGCTGTAGGAAACAGAGACTCTGCACTTGAAGGGTATGTACAAAATCTCACATTCTCTGAGTCCCAGCACAAAGACAGTCATTTGAAAGGAGCCTGGGTCAGACTCACTTGCTAATCTTGGAGGACATCCTGGAGAAGGAAAGTGGGGCTCCCCACAGGGACATAAAAACTGATGGCTGACATTTTGGGAAGTTAATTCTATCACAAGGGTACTGGTGCTGGTGAATACCATTTGGAACTCCTCCCTCTAGCCTATTAGCACCAGCACCAGCCTTAGGACCCCCTAGACCCCACATCAAGCCACACTTAGACCCAGCCCCACCCACCAGCAGGCCAGCACCAGCCCTGGCTCCCCCAGTCCCTGTAACTAGCCACATCAAGACTCTGCCCCACCCACCAGCTTGACTGCACCAGTCCCAGGACCCCTCAGGCTACACGACCAGCAGCACCAGGATCCAGCCCCACCCACCAGTGGGCCAGCAGTCAGGGGCCAGTTCTTCCTACCAGCATGTTCACATTAGTCAGCTCTGCCATAACAGAAGGGCTCATGCAGCTCACATAAAGGGAACCCGTAAGCATATAGCTCTGGTGACCACAGGGAAGTGTGCTTCTGGGCCCCACAGAATGTCTCCTACATAAGGCCACTTCTCCAAGACTGGGAAACACAACTGATCTACCTAATACACAGAAATAAACACAGAGAATTAGGAAACATGAGGAGACAGAGGAATAAGTTCCAAATGAAGGAGCAAGACAAAAATTCAGAATAAAAAACTAAAGGAAGAGGAGATAAGCAATCTACCTGATAGAGAGTTCATGGAAATGATCATAAAAATGCTCACCAAACTCAAGAGAAGAATGGATGAACACAATGAGAAGTTTAACAGAGTTAGAAAATGTAAAGAAGAACCAAACAGAGCTGAAGAATACACTAACTGAAAAAAAAAAGCAATAGAAGGAATCAACAGTAGATTAGATAATACAGATGAACAGATCAGTGAACTAGAAGACAGAGTAAAAATCACCCAATTCGAACAGAAAAGAGAATTTGAAAAATGAGGGTAGTTTAAGAGACCTCTGTGACAACATCAAACAGAATAACATTTGCATTATAGGGGTCTCAGGAGGAGAAAAGAGAGAAGAAGGTGCAAAGACTATATTTGAAGAAATAATAGATGGAAACTTCCCTGATCTGGGAAAAGAAACAGACATCCACGTCCACATCCATTACATAATGAGAGTCCCAAACAAGATGAACCCAAAGAAATCTACACCAAAACACATTATAACTAAAATGGCAAAAATTAAAGAGAGAATCTTAAAAGCAGCAAGAGAAAAGCTACTAATTAGATATAAGAGAACTCCCATAAGACAAAAGCTGACTTGTCAGCAGCACAGTATATTCAAAGTGATGAAGGGAAAAAACCTACAACCAAGAATACTCTACCTGGCAAGGCTATCATTCAGATTTGAAAGAGAGATAAAGTGTTTTATAGACAAGTAAAAGCTAAAAGAGTTCAGCACCACTAAACTGACCTTACAAGAAATGTTAGAGTCTTCTTTAAAGGAAAAGAAGAAGACCATAACTAGACATATAAAAATTACAAAAGGAAAATATCTCATTGGTAAAGGCAAATATACAGTAATGGTAGAAGATCAACCACTTATAAAGCTAATAGGAAGGTTAAAAGACAAAAGTAGTAATACTATCTATATCCATAATAAGCAGTTAAGGGATACACAAAACAAAAAGGTGTTAAAAAATGTGATATCAAAAACATTAAACATGGGGTAGGGGGAGGAGGAGTGAAAATGTAGGATGCTTAGAATGCATTCAAACTTAAAAGATCATCAACTTAAAATAATCATATATATATGGTTATATATGAACCTCATGGTAACCACAAACCAAAAACCTGTAATAGGTAAACAAACAAACAAACAAAAAAAGAGACAGAGAAAGGAATCCAAACATAACATTTAAGATAATCATCAAATCACAAGTGAAGAGAGCAAAAGAAAAGAAAGGAACAAAAAAAGAACTACAAAAACAACCCAAGAACCATTAACAAAATAACAAGCATACATCAATCAATAATTACTTTAAATGTAAAAGGACTAAATACTCCAATTTAAAGACAGGGTGACTAAATGGATAGAAAACCAAGAGCCATATATGGTATCTGTAAGAC